>NC_064848.1:192441564-192661564 GCF_024139225.1 Suncus etruscus | reverse complement strand
TTCTTCTGGGGAGTTGGTTCTTTGTCAAGAAAAGGCCCCTCCTGCTCTCAGTCTTAGAGGGACATCAGGAGTCCAGGAAGGCATCCTTCAACAGCTTTCCTCTCTCAAGACCGGAGGCTGTGTCTTGCCATTGCCACCCACACAAAACTATTCTTATCTTCTGCCTCAGTGACAAGTGGCCTGCCCAGCACTGGAGAAGCATCTGGGCAGTCTGACTGCCCTGGGAAAGGCCTCACTTGATGCTGCCGATAATCCTCTGTTCTACCCACTGCTATTTCCAAATAAATCTTCAGTTCTCTGGCTTGCTTTTGCCTTCGAGGTCAGGTCCTTCTCGCCCCCAGATTCAGAAATGAATAGCACCTTTCCCATCTAATTAGAATCACTTTCTAGATGCACCTATCTGAAGGAAAAATGTTTAAGTCTGCAGATGCTTTACGTTGTGGAAGACCATAAATAAGGAACTCTAGCATGAAGCATGGCTTCATCTAGGTGTTCAGTTGGGGCCCCGATGTGTGTATGCATATGTGCATGTATGCACAGGCATGAGACGTGAACATAGATAACCATTGTATGACAATGTACTTCAGAGCACTAAGAACCCTTGACTATCATTTATTATCTGAAGTGGCTTCAGATAATTCTCCTCAGCGCCCTGCCTGACACTATGCATTTGTTTGGTCAAGGCTTTCCTGGAACAGGCAAAAGTTGCTTTCGACCTGGTTCCTGTCCAGATGATGGCTCCAGGAAAGGGGAAGGTTAATAATGCTTTACTGCATCTTGCTACAAATAAAACACCATTGCCCTGCCCATCCTTTGCCCTTTAAAAGGTTTCTGGGGAGTATATCAGAGTAGACCATTTGCCTGTGCATGTGTCAATATGTGGGTTCACTCTCTGCACACCATCATCATCATCATCATTTTCATCATCGATCATCATCATCATCATCTTCATCATCATATCATCAAGTTTGGAACTCGTACCTGCTCAATTCATATGTACATTGAGAAAAGTGGTAGGAGCCCCACATCACACACCTACCCCACAACTACCCAGTAGTCCAGCGACAGTGGCTTTAAACTGGGACAGTCGGAGAGAAATGGCAGCAGACAACAGAGCTGAGACAGCGATCACTAGTCCTGAGAACCACACAACTCTCCTGTCTGTCTGGTCTATGGTTCTAGATTATCTATCTATATCTTTTCCAGATTCTGATATATCTGTCTCTGCCCATGCTTTTTGTACTTGATGAACTCTTTTGTTAATCAAAGGGAACCCAATGATAACCAATTAATCAATACTTTTTTTTTTTTTTTTGGTTTTTGGGTCACACCACCGGCGGTGCTCAGGGGGTTGCTCCTGGCTGTCGCTCAGAAAGTAGCTCCTGGCAGGCACGGGGGGGGAAACCATATGGGACACCGGGATTCCAACCAACCAACCACCTTTGGTCCTGGATCGGCTGCTTGCAAGGCAAACGCTGCTGTACTATCTCTCCGGGCCCCAATTAATCAATACTTATCATGAAACAGGTGGTAGACCAAGGGCTCTCGTCTGCTGTGTAAAGAGCCTGGGACCTCAGATCTGTGCCCTGCTCACCTCAATTCTCTGGCTCCCTTGACTGTCAAACAAGTAGCATCCTTGATGGGGGCTGGAGCGATAGCATAGCAGTAAAGGAGTCTTTGCCCTTGCATGTGGCTAACACAGGCCAGATGGTGGTTCGATCCTGGCCCCCCCACGTGGTCCCTGAGCCTGCCACGAGCGATTTCTGAGCACAAGAGCCAGGAGTAAACCCCTGAGAGCCACTGGGTGTGACCTAAAAGAACAAACAAACAAAAGCAAAAAAAAAAAAGCCAAACAAACAAAAACAAGTAACATCGTTGATACCCACATGCTGAGTACTGCTGCTGAAATGCAACTCCAGGTAGTCTGCACAGAAGTTGTGCTGACCAGGGGCCTGCACTTCCTGGCCCCTTGGTCTTGGCCTGATGGTGTTCCATGTTCTGCGGGTATGCAGGGTACAGACTAGATGCTGGTGGTGTGGTGTTTTTAGGGTGCACACACTGGAGTACTCACGGATCACTTCTGGTGGGATTCAGATGCCAGAGAACAAACCCAGGTCAAGGGGGTACAAGCCAAGCACTCTACCACCCCTATGTACTATCTATCTCTCCAGTCCAGGGACATTCTTTTTTCACTGACTAATACTAATGCTTTGTTCCTGAATCCTACTCCACATGATTTGGGGATGGTTCTGTAACCTTCCAAAGCTTCCGTTTTCTTCCCTATAGATCAGGGCTGATGCTTCTAGAACTGCTAAGAAGGTTAAATGAGGTGATGTGGGGCAATGGGTCTGGCACAGAGTAAATGTTCAATAAATGTTGGTCGCTGTTATTTATAATAAGACTCTTCCTTTCCAGCTCTGACATTCTGTGCTTCCAACTGTAGCATGTAATTAAACTGCAAAGCATCTGGCTTCCTGAGTCGAAAGAACAAGCCTGGAGGAAGGAAAAGGAAGAGAAAGATCCTTCTGGGTTGCCTACTTGTGCTCCAGTCTCAGTGCCAGGCATCACAACGGGGAATGTAGCAAACCGCCAACACCCAATGACTAAACCTGGGGGGTGGGAAAGAGTCACTGATTCCCTGTTTAGCTCAAATACTGGGGGAGATGTGAATAGGCCAAAAGGTGAGAGTTAGATCAGTGCTGTGTTAGGACTGAGCAGATCCCACAGGCCTCCTGCATGGAGAAGCTTCCCGTGCCCACTGTCCAGGTCCGGAAGTGATCTAGGTCACTTCCAGGTTAGAGGTTAGAGCCTTGCAAATACCCAGATGGAGAGGTGACACTGGCTGTCAAGAGAGATGATTGCAATGTGTGGAAGGCACCAGGACAGCAGGGAGGTGTATCCAACGCTGCAAAGCAGGCTGTTAAATTTCTTGGAGTCAAAACAACCTCCCTTTCAATTCAAAATTCAATGTCGAAATTTAACAATGAATTTTTAAGTTTTTTTTTTTTTTGGTGGGGAGGGTGAACCTTCCAAGCACTACTCCTGGGAGTCACACTGGCTATGCTTAATCTCATTCTGTGGGTCTGGCCATTCAGTGCTTGAACCTAGCATCCTAGTACTTCAATGCCTGGGGGGTTACTAGGCTTCCCTCTCTTCCGACCCATGCTAGGTCCCATTAGAGGGCAGAGGGTAACAGTTCTTCTAGCCAGAATCCACCCCAGAGAACTGAAAACCGGTACAATTACAGGGAATGCATGTTTGCAGCAGCTTTGTTTACCTTAGCAAAGAGAAAAACAAACCCACACACTGAGGAGTATCTGTATGAGGGACATTAGCCCTGAGAAGAGCATGGAACTGACATATGCAACGTGGACAATTCTCAATAACATTCTGTCTGGTGCAAGAAGCCAGACGGAAAAGGTCATAAATCATGTGACTCCATTGATAGGAATTACCCAGAACAGGTCAATTCATGAAGAGAGCAGATTGGCGGTTGCCAGGGGCTGGGACAGAAGGGAATGGGGAGCAATTACCTAATGAAAGAAAGGTCCAACAGTTAGAACCCTGAACTCGCCTGTAGTTAGGCAACAGAAATGATCAATTCCCTCTTTATGGCTTAGGCTTTATCTCATTGTTTCTTTTCCACTTACACAGAAGACTCCTGTCTTGATCACTTGATACCCTTCCATAAGCCCAAGTTCTCAAATCAGGAAAATATTTTCATAATCCTACTCTTGATGTTATTAAAAGTACCGGGCATGTACAGTGTGAATATCTTGGAGAACCTTCCACCACACTTTGAAGGTCTGAGATAGGGAAAGGGACAGCTCGTACCACACTAGGCACCAGTTTCCAAAAGAATTACTCTGGGCCAGAGTGATAATACAGTAGGTAGGGTGCTTGCTTTGCACACAGTCCCTGGCACCCAGATGGTCTCCCAAGTGCCACCAGGAGTGATCCTTGATGTAAGTGATCCTAGGTGTAAGCCTGCTAGGTGTGGGTGAATCCTCCAATGAAAAAATTTAAATGAACAGGGGCCGGAGCGATAGCACAGTGGTAAGGCATTTGCCTTGCACGAGGCCAACACAGGACAGACCCCAGTTCGAATCCCAGCATCCCATATGGTCCCCTGAGCCTGTCAGGAGTGACTTCTGAATGGAGTCAGGAGTAATCCCTGAGCACCACTGGGTGTGACCCAAAAACCAAAACGAAAAAAATAAATAAATGAACAGCAAAAGATTTGCTCACTGAAGCCCCCAGGCTTGTTCAGACCCAGTGTCTTTTGGGGTGGGGCACACCCAGTGGTGCTCAGGGGTTACTTCTGGCTCTGAGCTCAGAAACTACTCCTGGTAGTTTCAGAGGACAATGTATAATGCCAGGGATTAAACCCAGATCTGCTGTGTGCAAGGCAAACACCCTCCTGCTGTCCTGTCACTCTGGCCCAATATCTTTTCTGTCTCCATTCTGTAGGGTACATTTATGACCCATATAAGCTGCTTCTCACAAGTTTGGGCCCACAACCTTCCCCCTGTCCTGGGATTTACCTGCATTTCAACCTGAGATGTGTGATTCATCTTTCCCTTCATGGCAAACCTTACCCTCACCTCTTCTCTCTGGAGAAGTCCCTGCTCTTCCCTCTTTTTGTTGGTTTGTTTGGGGGCCACATCTGACAGTGCTTCAGGGTTTACTCCTGGTTCTGAGCTCAGGGATCACTCCTGGGGGGCTTGGGAACCATCTAGGGTGCTGAAGATCAAACCTGGGTCAGCTGTGTGCAAGACAAGTACCCTACCCATTGTACTATGTCTCCTGCCCCTTTCATTTGTTATAATTACAGGGTCCCTTTAGATTTCTAGGTCTCCCAAGTGGCATTTAGTAGTGTCTCTCATGGCATTTCTTGGCCAATCTGACCTGTTGCTCAGTGAAAGGACGTGAGGATATGGGCAGTGTGAGTTCTGGGGTGCCTGGGATCCCCTGGCCACCCACCAGTGCTCAGGAGCCTCCAGAGCTATACCCAGAGCTGTACCCCAGCTTGGGGGAACCCCTGCACTGTCTATATGGCCCCCAAGACACTCTTTTCAAGGCTCTAGCTGGGGCCAGAGACAGTACAGGAACTTGCCTTACATATGGCTAACCCCAGTTAGCCCCACATCTCTAGTCCTGAAAACCTTTAGCAGTTTCCAGCACTGCCAGATATGTTCTCCAGCCCCCCTCTTATGGTAGAACAGGGTGCCCTCTTGGTGTTGAAGGATCAATAAGGAAAAAACTTCGAAATCCCAGCTCTGATCCTGTGAGAAATGAAGGTTTCAGCGCCCACCTCCCAAACTAGGTAGCTCATTCGTAATCTTGTTCTGTGCGTGGCAAATTCACATGTGCCACTGCTGGCCTCTAGTGGCCACTAGATTCATTACACAACGAATGCAGTGGATTCACAATACATAGTCATGATCCCAGAGATTATGATTGCCCGGCCAGATGTGGTCTAACCCCAAATCCAAAAGGAACAAAGTAGGAGAGTTTTCAATGTTTTTTTGTTGTTGTTGTTGTTTTGAATCACATTCTGCGGCATTCGAGGTTTACTCCTGGCTCTGCTTTCGGGCTTGTGGAACCATATGGGATAGATACCAGGGGTCAGCCACATGCAAGACAAACACCCTACTAGCTGTGCTAATACTCCAGCTCCTAAAAATCAATGTTAAAGTGACCAATAATTAGGGCCAGAGACAAAATACAGAGCCTAAGATGCTTGTCCTGCACAGTCCTCTCAGGCTCGACCCTCAGCACCACATAATAGTCCTCTGAGCCCCATCAGGAGTAATCTCTGAGCACAGAATGAGGAATAAACCCTAAGCAGGACTAGATGTGGCTCCCAAATGAAAGGAACAAAAAGGGGAGTTGATTATAGTATAAAGGATAGGACTAAGTTTTCAGTGGCGGACTTAATGCGACCTATTCCTTTGCTGAATTTCAAGGCTGTGTGCCTGAAGCTTATGCATTTTATATGTAATTGTACTTTCATAAACAAAGGGGATTGAGCCAATTTGCATGGGTAGGACCTGAGGATTTCCTGAAGAGTGATGACATCATAGAAGTGGAGTTCCAAAGACAGGGGTCACCAGCACTCCCATGTTCTCCACAACATGGTGAGCTCTGAGCTGGGTGGGATTAGAGCTTATGGTTTATGAGGAAGAGGAGGCTCCAACTCCAAACAGCTTCATCTTACAGTTTCTCACGGAGAACCTCCAGCCAGCTGTGAGCAGGGGTGAGAGAGGGACAGGAGAGAGGTAAGCAACAGAGGAAGAGGTGGGGATGCACTGCTGGAAGTGATGTTGCTTCTAAGGGAACCCCCAGAGGGAACCCCTAGAGAAGAGATGGAGCTCCTCACTTCTTCAGCTACCTCTGGAGGCACTAAATTGGGGGAGAGTGAGGATTATATACTACATATATGGGAAAAAATAATTACTGCTGGGCTGGAGTGATAGCACAGTGGATAGGGCATTTGCTATGTGCTCAGCTAACCTGGGTTCAATCCCCAGCATCCCATGTAGTCCCCCAAGCACTACCTGGAATGATACTTGAGTGCAGAACTAGGAGTAGTGCTTGAGCATTGCTGGGTGTGGACCCCCATAAAAGAACAATACTCTTGCTTGTCTGTAATTCTTATTCTTTTTGTTGGTTTTTTTTGGACCACACTTGGTGATGTTCAGAGCTTACTACTGGCTCTGCACTTCACAGATCACTCCTGGCAGGCTCTGGAGACCATATAGGGTGCCGGGATTAAACCTAGATTGGCCGAATGCAAAGCAAATGCCCTACCCACTGTACTATCACTCCAGCCCCCCCCCCCCCAATTATTTATTCTTTCTTTCCTTTACTCACAGTACTGCCCCATTAAATAGGTGTCAATAAACATTTTATAAATGCATCGTTGGACCTGCAAGGGCCTGGTTGCTCTCCCCAGTTCTCACAGTTTTTCAGACAGCAGGAAGTCACTCTAAGGATCACACACTGCCTGCAGCACCTTCTATCCTCAATGACAATGACAGCGATGCTACTCTTCTTCATAGCCAGTTGTTTTCTGGCCACCCATCAGGCCCATGTGATCTACCGCTGTGACCTGGCCAAGCTGCTGAAGGAGGAGGACTTGGATGGATATGAGGGGTACTCTCTGAGTGACTGTGAGTAGTGGGTGGGTTTGGGGTACTCTAACTGTAATGGATGGGCTTGGGGGTACTCTCTAAGTGACTGTGAGTAGGGTTCCCTGTCCCTACCCACCCTGTTTCTTCCCCTCTTGGTTATGGCATGTCCCCACACAGATTTCAGATGATGAGATAGATAAGCAGAGGTCCTTTCATCAGATTGCTTGCTTTTGAGGGGAAAGAGAAAAGCTATCATCTCATCAATGTACAAACCCTTTCTTATCATTGATAGTGTTCTGCTGCAGGAGGAATCTGGGGAGATGTGATGTGTACCGAACACTGTTCTGGAAGGGGAAGTTAAGAAGGGCTTCTCTGAGGCATTTCTGAAGTATATACTTGGCCCCCCAGCTGTCCGGAGGAGAAGCACTCCAATCAGGGCACAGAGAGTTCTGAGTTTTGGTCCTGTTCTCTGGGAGAAATTTCTCCTTTTCACCCTGGACTTGCACATCAGTCTTTTCTCTGGCTTTGTGGTGGGTGCTGTATTTCAGGTTCTGATAGGGGACCACTGAGTTGAGAAAGTGCCAAGGAGGACTGGAAAGAAAGCACAGTGGTAGGGCATTTGCCTTGAACGCAGCTGACCCAGGACTGATGGTGGTTCGATTCCTGACATCCCATATGGCCCCCGAGCCTGTCAGGAGTGATTTCTGAGCGCAGAGCCAGGAGTAACCACTGAACACTGTTGGGTGTGACCCCAAAACAAAACAAAACAAAATAGAGAAAATGCCAAGGAACAGATGGACAGAAGGGTGTGTGGTTGCACAGATGGATGTATGGGCAAACTGAAGGGTGAAAGCTAGTGAGATGAGACCACTCTTTACTTCCCTTTATCCTCCAGCTCTAATCTCCCTTCTCAAGGCCTCTCTCACTTCCCTCTTTCTCCATGTAAAGGGATCTGCCTGGCTTCTGTGGAAAGTGACTTCAACATATCAAAAGTCAATGAAAATGTAGATGGCAGTTATGACTATGGCATCTTCCAGATCAACAGCCACCACTGGTGCAATGATCACATCAGCCACTCAGAAAACATTTGCCATATTGACTGCAAAGGTTTGACTGGGGCCCCCTGAGGAACAGTTGACGAAGACCAGGCTCTACTCAAAGAACTTCTCTTCCCCTCTTCTCCTCTGAGAAGCTGATCAGAATGGGTGGTGGGTAACAGGCCCCTCTGCTCAGTTGAGAGAGTCTCCATTGACTTTGACTGTCTTCTGTGTCCACACACTGAGCCTTTTTCTCCCTTTCAGACCTGCTCACGACTGATCTCATTGGAGCCATCAATTGTGCCAAAAAGATTTTGTCCAAAGGAGAAGGGATGAGGAACTGGTGAGGAGAATGTTCTAAGACTCAGTAAGATGGTAGAGCCACATGGAGGCTGTGGCACCAGTGCTGCGGACTTTTATCATAATTAGATAAAAGTCCCTGAATCAAACCTTAGTGGGTTTATTTTTCCACTGGGAATCAAGCGGATGCACAAGCGGACGAATATGAAATATGAATTATGAAATATGAAATAAATGAAACCACACAGAATTACATGGTGAAAACAAGTGGCGAGAAAGAGGCCAGAGAGCGTTTATTTCTTGAATCAGGCCTTATATAGATGGATTTTTGGGGGCGTAGCCAGGGAGAAAAGAAAAGGGGATGAACCAATGAGATCAGAGCTAGAATTAGCATATGAAGAGACAGGTAAAGAGAAACCAGATATCTTTAAGGAAATGGGGGGGGGGGAGAGAGAGAGAGAGAGAGAGAGAGAGAGAGGAGAGAGAGAGAGAGAGAGAGGGAGAGAGGAGAGGAGAGGAGGAGAGAGAGAGAGGGAGAGAGAGGAGAGAGAGAGGAGAGAGAGGAGAGAGAGAGGAGAGAGAGAGGAGAGGAGAGGAGAGAGAGAGGAGGAGAGAGAGGAGAGAGAGAGAGAGGAGAGAGAGAGGAGGAGAGAGAGAGGAGAGAGAGAGGAGAGAGGGAGAGAGAGAGGAGAGAGAGAGAGAGGAGAGAGAGAGGAGAGAGAGAGGAGAGAGGAGAGAGAGGAGAGAGAGAGGAGAGAGAGAGAGGAGAGAGAGAGAGAGAGAGAGAGGGAGAGGAGAGGAGAGAGAGAGAGAGAGAGGAGAGAGAGAGAGAGAGAGAGAGAGAGAAGAGAGAGAGATATCACAAAAGAGCTCAGCAGGAGACTTTTGGCGGGCTTTGGTACTGGCATTTCTTTGTCTGTAGGAGAGCTGAGGCTGGATTTCTATAGTGGCCAAATAGAGAAGGATGTAATGTTTACAGCCATGTTGGAATTACTGCCAATGATCTACACAAAGGGTCAAATGATTGACTTCGCTAAGTGGGCCTTTTGGCAAATAATTCTTTTAGAAGAGGAAAGCCCTGCACCAGGGAAGGAAAAGACCACGTCTGGTGCGTGCTTTCCTTAGATGGGATGTAACACACCAGAGGAAGGGGCAGTAGGCAAAAACTGATTTCCAGGGTCTGGAAGAATGTCAGCCGGTATCAGGGCTATCAGCTCTGTTTTTCAAGGCCTAGGATTTTCTGGTTCTTTCTCAGATATTGTGGAGCCAACCTGGGTTGCTTCAATAATTGACTTGCTGAGCTAGCAGAGGGAATGACTCTTGACAACATAAGATATCTCGGAGAACCCAAATAAAGGACTAGGGGTGGATCTCAGGAAGCAAATGGAAACATCTAGAAAATATTCCCAAGTTTGCTGTGAATCTGGCTCTACAGTGCCTCCTACATACTGGCTTTCTCTTCTCCCAGGGAATGGACCCCTCAAGTTCAGGCACTAATGTCTTATGCAGCCATATGAATGGCTCCATTCCAGGCCAAGGGTCTGGGACACAAAGTCTGCTGGTTCACCTCTTGGTTTCAGGATTAGAGACATGGGAGCAATTACACAAATGTGTCTGGCCCTGATGCCCTCTCCTCACAGCTGGCAGCAAAATTTTTAATAGAAAAAGAAATGCCTTGCTCACTAGAGGGGTTGACAGTCCCAAACAGCTCAGCGATGATGGGTGTTGAGATGGTTACTGAACTTCTCTGAGCTTCATGATGAACAGATAAGAAAACGCTTAGGACTGACCCTTTCCAGAGAGAATGGAGGGGGGGAGGGCAGTGCCAACATTTTGCTTTGGTTTGGGTCACATCCAGTGGTGCTCCTGGCTCTACTCAAGGATCACTTCTTTGTTGTTGTTGTTGTTGTTGTTGTTCTTTTTGGGCCGCACCCAGTGGCACTCAGGGGTTACTCTTGGCTCTGCACTCAGAAATTGCTTCTGGCAGGCTCTGGAGCCCAGATAGGATGTCGGAAATCAAACCCGGGTCTATCCCAATTCGGCTGCATGCAAGACAAGTGCAATCTCTCCGGTCCCTCACTGATCACTTCTGGTGGGATCAAGGATCTAACCTATATCGGCCAGTTGAAAGCAAGTGCCTTATACATTACTACCACTTTGACCCTTAACATTTTTCAGCCCAGGGGCCAGAGTGATAGTACAGTGATAGGGCATTTGCCTTGCATGCTGCTGACCCAGGACAGGTCCAGATTCGATTTCTAGCATCTCATATGGTCCCCTGAGCCTGCCAGGAGCAATTTCTGAGTGCAGAGCTAGGAGTAATCCCTGAGCACCTATGGATGTGGCCAAAAAACAAAACAAAACAACTAAACAAACAAGTCATTTATCAGCCCTGGCAACAAGGGAGAAAACTGAAAACGTAGAAACACCAAGCTAGGTGAGGGGAAGAGAAAAGGCCACACAGATAAGAGAAATTGAAAGGAAGTGTCAGGGTCACAGGAGAGCAGAGTAGACATCCATGAAGGGAACCCCAGGACTAGCTGAAGGGGTGTTATGGGGCATTGGGTGAGGGGTGTGTAGAAACTGAAATCTGTTTCTCTCCACAGGGCAAGGTGGAAGCTGCACTGTGAGGGCCGGCCACTCTCCTACTGGATAACAGGCTGTCGCCTGAAATGAAGCCCTGAGGGAAGCAGGCTTCTGTGGGGTTTTCCAGAACTCTCTCTCTACATGAAAATTTATTTATTTCATCCTTTTGCCTTCACTACATACCATTTTTCTTCCCTTCCCCTCACAAGCCTCAGGACTAAGTGGGTTCTCTCCTAGGGCTACCCCTTGTTCCTATGCAAGTCCAGCCTTATGACTTATGACTATTTTTTGTAAACCCAAGGGGACCACGATCAAGTTTTGATAATTTTGGGGATTAGTAAAGCATTCCTTGTGGGAAGAATGTGTTCACATTTCCCTGATTTAATTTGAGTCCTAATGTAACAGGAGTTTGAGATACTAGAAAGAAGATAATACCTATTGTCTGAGACATATGCATGATCAAGCAGAGACATGTGTGGATATTTTCTTTTCTTTTCTTCTTTTTTTTTTTTTTTTGGTTTTTGGGCCACACCCAGCGGTGCTCAGGGGTTACTCCTGGCTGTCTGCTCAGAAATAGCTCCTGACAGGCAGGGGGGACCATATGGGACACCAGGATTCGAACCAACCACCTTTGGTCCTGGATCAGCTGCTTGCAAGGCAAACACCGTTGTGCTATCTCTCCGGGCCCGTGTGTGGATATTTTCAAAGGAATACTATGAGGGACAATGAAATCTATAATCACTGTCTTGAAACAATATCAGGCTTCGGGGCCAGCAAGGTGGCGCTAGAGATAAGGTGTCTGTTTGCCCTGCAAGCGCTAGCCAAGGAAGGACCGCGGTTTGATCCCTCCGCGTCTCATATGGTTCCCCCAAGCCAGAGGCAATTTCTGAGCTCTTAGCCAGGAGTAACCCCTGAGCATCAAACAGGTGTGGCCCGAAAAAAATATATATATCTATATCTATCTATCTATCTATCTATCTATCTATCTATCTATCTATCTCAAGCTTCAAAGCCAATTGCTTTTTTTGTTTGTTTGTTTGTTTGTTTTTGGGTCACACCCGGCATCACTCAGGGGTTACTCCTGGTTCCACAATCAGAAATCCTCCTGGCAGGCTTGGGGACCATATAGGATGTCGGTATTCAAACCAATGACCTTCTGCATTAAAGGCAAACACCTTACCTTCATGCTATCTCTCTGTCCCCTATTCTTTGTTTTGTTTTGGAAGGAAGGCATTTTGGACCTCACCTGTAGGTACTCTGATGCCATTTTTGTGCGTTTCCTCAGGAATGACCCCTAACAGAGTTGGGAGCACACACTCAGAGACATCAAACAAAAATGGGAACATCAATGGTTAGAGATGATCCTTTTTAAATTGAGTTTGGGGAGGCAGAGCAATAGCACAGTGGTTAGGGCATTTGCCTTGCATGTGGCAAACCCGGGTTTGATTCTCACCATCTCATATGATTCCCTGAGGCCTGCCAGGAGTAATTCCTGAGTGCAGAGCCAGGAGCAACCTCTGAGCCCCACTGGATGGGTCCAAAACACCCCCCAAAAGGAGCTGGGGGCCTCAACATTTTTAATATTTTATATGCTGTGCCAAGAATCAAAGCTGCGTTGGTCACATGCAAAGCAATCACCTTACACTCTGTCCTATCTCTTGGGTCCAGAATCTAACTTACTTAGAAGGTGCTGATATGGGGTAGAACTTGCTTAAGGATAATATAAGGACAATTTTCAGAAAGAATAGATGGAGATGTGTCCTCGTAGCAGCCACCAGTCCTGATAAAACTGGGATGTGCCTTGAACCATTCATGTTCCTACTTCTGAATTTTAACACTCCAGTTACAAAATGAGAAATGATTATAAATTGTTTTCAAATTTCTGGATTTCCAGCCCAGTAAAACCTCAACAACTATAAAAATAAGACCATAATAAAAGATTCCCCCCCCTTTTTTTAAATGTAAGCCCTACATAAGGGGATAAATGAAAACATTCTATCTGGGGACCGGAGAGATAGCACAGCAGTAGGGTTTACACGTAGTCAACCTGGGACGTTCAGGGCATCAACGTCCTATATGCCAGGTGTGGCCAAAAAAAAAAAAATTCTATCTACCTCTCTTTATAAAACAATTCTTAGCATCAAAGTTATAGAACCAGCATACTTGAATAATGGAATCAATTTTTGTCTCAAAAAAAGAATACTGATTTTTTGTTTTGTTTTGTTTTTGTTTTTTTGGCTTTTTGAACCACACCTGGCAGCACTCGGGTTACTCCTGACTCTGTACTCAGGAATCGCTCCTGGCAGGCACAGTGGACCATCTGGGATGCCGGGATTCCAACTACCGTCCGTCCTGAATCTGATGCGTGCCAGGCAAACGCCCTAGCGCTGTCCTATCTCTCTGGCCCCAAGAACACTGATAATATTATCCTTTTCTCAGGGACTTCGGAAAATTTCACAGCTCAGATAAGGTGCTGTCCTGACACATTTTAAGACACAGATTGATCCCCTGCACCTCTTATGATCCCCTGAGCCCTGCCAGGATTGATCCCTGCAACTAAGCCAGAAGTAAGCCCATAGTATCACTGAGTGTGGCGCCCCAAAGTTTTATCTGGCCCTGACATTTTAGGATTAAATAAGAATCCTGCTTGCCTTCTCAGGCCGTTGCTCCACCAAATAGTTCCAGGGAAGCCAAGAACAGCTTTCTTGGGGGCTCCACGACCTCCCATGTTGAAAGCCACCACTTGAATCAATTCGATTCCCCTAAATTTCTGTCCTCAGCTGGCTCTCAGCTCTCCCTTGGGCAGAAGGGTGGTGGAGAGAAAAGAAAAGTATTGCTTAACGGTTGAGGCAGGACTATTAAACGACAATGACTTCTATCAGCAAACTCTCAGCCAGAGGGGCTGCATTTTCCAGGGTAGTTCCCCACATAAGGGTCAGCTGCTTTCCATTTTCCAGCTTCACCAGGTGCAGTTGTCTACCAACTACTCTAATGTCCGGGAGAAAGAGAACCCCTTTGC
Organism: Suncus etruscus; assembly: GCF_024139225.1. NCBI lineage: Eukaryota > Metazoa > Chordata > Mammalia > Eulipotyphla > Soricidae > Suncus > Suncus etruscus. The sequence continues at coordinate 192,647,486 of NC_064848.1, read as the reverse complement.
TTCCAAGAGTTCCTAACTCTTCCTTTCCTTAAATTCTCCCTCAGGGCTCTACAGAGGACCTTGAACTTCATAGAATTAAGGGAAGCCACAGGCCTAAGGGGCGGGGATTCCGCACAGAGACACGCCCACGATGGGTGTGACCACAACAAACCCCGCCCCCAACAGGCCCCACCTCTCGCGCGCTTTCCCTTCGAAAACAGCGCGGGAGCGTCTCGCGCAGGCGTAGTAATGCCTAAGCGGCTGGCGCGCAGGCGCAGTGACGCCGAGGAGGGCATGGCGGAAGTGGTCCCTTTCACTGTTCCCATAGAAAGTGACAAAACCTTGTTAGTGTGGGACCTAAGTCCTGGCCCCACGGCCGAAGCGTTGCATGTAAGCTGGGCTTGGAAGGGAGGGAAGGAAGAAGTAATCAGGGAAAGGTGCTCCCTCAAACCTAGATATCCTTCCTTGGCACCAAGCAGCTGGCCACCACAGTGCTTTTTGCATGCATGTCCCTGCAGCTTAGTGACCATGCAATACCCTGGGCTTGCAGAGTGCAACGTGGTGGAGAAGGTGTGTGTATGTGTGTGTGTGTGTGTGTGTGTGTGTGTGTGTGTGTGTGTGTGTGTGTGTGTGTGGTGTCTGCGGGGTGTGAGGGAGAGCAGAACTCAGATCTCTCCTTGAGCTGTGGTCTGGACATCCCACCTCCAATTTCATTGCCTTTGAATAAATGAATGAAATTAGTTTTTTTTTTCCAAATCTTTTTGGTGCGGTGACGCCTGCGGCCCCGTAGCATTCTCTCTCTGCAGTTTTCTCCCAGTTTGGACTCCTGTATGGGGTGCGCGTCTTCCCCAACGCCGCAGCGGCCCCGCCGGGTTTCTACGCCCTCGTCAAGTTTTATTCGGCGCAGGCGGCTCACAAAGCCCAACGGGCCTGCGATCAGAAGCCCCTTTTCCAGTCCTCTCCAGTGAAGGTTGGTTGGCACGCGGGGTTTTCAGGGACACGCGGGGATCGGGGTCACGCGGGGTTCTGGACCCCCTGCGAAGCGGTTCTAGGCCGGGGTACCTGAGGCTAACAGTTAGCACCTACTCTGGGTTGCAGAGTTTTCTCCCAGATCCTGGGGCAACACACAGCCAGCCAGTCAGTCCCTCCAGGGCTTTCTACTGCAGAAACGACACCGAGGATGAAGCTTTCAGAGCCCGGTTCATGGCTTGCTCTGGGGAAAGAGCTGCCTCTAGGCTTGGATGTGGCACACTTATGTATTTGACAGTCCTGTTGGCTGGAGGACTAGTGGCCACCGTGATTGCTGTCTGACACCGCTCATTCCTGATGCCCACACCCTCCAGCACCGATGCACTAAGTCTCAGAACATGCTGAATGTTTTCTTTTTTGTTTTTGTTTTTTTTTCTTGGCTGGAGGTTGCTGGGAGGTTTGCGTCCGATCCAGCAATGCTCAGGGCTTACTCTTGGTTCTACGCACAGAGATCATTCCTGGTTGTACTAAGGGAATCATATGTGGTGCCCAGGATTGAACACGGATCACCTCATGAAAGGCAAGCGCCCTACCAACTGGCCTCATTGAAATTTTTTCCCTGTCTGTGAACCCCAAGCTCCACATTTCCCAGCCCCTGAATTCCATCCCTCTCTGTGCCTCATTTTAACCCTCATACTTTTGGTATTGCCCATTTCCACTCCTCTGCTGCTAGGTCAAGTTTTGTTGGGGCGTTGCTGGGGGTGGTGGTGATGTGAGGGAGAGTAGAACCCAGGGATCTCTCATTGAGCTGTGGTCTGGACATCCCCCCATTTCAATGCCTTTGAATAAATGAATGAAATTATGTTTTTTCAAATCTTTTGCTTAAAGAACTTTCCTCCCTCCCTGCCTCCCTCCCTCCCTCCCTCCTTCCTTCCTTCCCTCCCCCTCCTCCCTTCTTTCTTCCCTCTTCCCTCCCCCTCCTCCCTCCCTTCCTCCCTCCTCCCTCCCTCCCTCCTCCTTCCCTCCTTTCCTCCCCCCTCCCCCTCCCCCTTCCTTCCTTCCTTTTTCCTTCCTTCCTTCCTTCCTTCCTTCCTTCCTTCCTTCCTTCCTTCCTTCCTTCCTTCCTTCCTTCCTTCCTTCCTTCCTTCCTTCCGTTTTTGGGCCACACTCAGCAGCACTCAGGGGGTTACTCCTGGCTAAAATTAAAAAAAAAAAAAAAAAAAAGAACTTTCAACTTTCTCTGTTGGCTTCCTGAGCTGGCTTTTTACCCCTGCTCATAATCCTTATTCTCAACCCATAGACCTTTCATTCTTGCCTTCACCTTCATCAAACCTGAGAAGGCCTCTCCTACGTGGTGACTGCAGACCGCCACCACTGCTTCAGTCTCTACTTCACCCCCTAGAATTGAGAATAAGGCTTGTTGAATACTATTTAGTTTGCTAAATAGACTATAAGCTGCGGCTAGTTTATGACCATTTCACATATTACACAGTTAGTATAGAAACATTCTCAGGCCTGAGAGATAGCACAGCATGTAGGGCACCTGGTGTTGCATGAGGCCAACTTGGGTTTGATTTCCAGCATCCCATACAGCCCCACCTTAGTGTACAACTCATCCAGGCGTGATCCCTGAATGCAGAACCAGGAGTAATTCCTGAACAACCCTGGGTGTAACCCCAGAACAACAACAACAACAAAAAAAAAACCCTACTTATTGGACAGAGTGATAATATAGCACCCCTGAGTGTAACAACAAAAAAACAAAAAAAAAAAAACCCCACTTATTGGACAGAGTGATTTTATAGCAGCAAGGGCTCTTGCCTTCTACCTGAGAAATACTGATTGTATCCCTGGAACCCCATAAAGTCTCCCTAGAAAAGAGAAGAGCCAAGAGTAAGCCCTGAGCATTGTTGAGTGTGCCTCCTTTCAAAAAATAAAAACTAAACCAAAAGCAAAAATAATAAATAAAAAACAAACCTTTTATTAGCTGTAAATAATGAGTGGTGCTTCTTTTTTCTTTCAATGGCCATTAAGATCATTTGATAGGAATGCACAAGCAACTAAGTGGCAGAGCACATGCCTTGCATTATGTCAGGCTCTGGGCACCACAGAAGAATAAAGACTAGTTTTATAAGTATGGTTTTGAGATTTTCTTAGCATAAAGTTCATTGCTTTAAATGAGATCTTAAAATTAAGAAAAGACCTAAGTCATCTATCATCTGAGGTTTCTTTTTGTTGTTGTTGTTGTTGTTTTTTTGGGGTCACACCCGGCATCGCTCAGGGGTTACTCCTGGCTCTATGCTCAGAAATCGCCCCTGGCAGGCACGGGGGACCATATGGGATGCCGGGATTCGAACCACCGTCCTGCATGAAAGACAAACGCCTTACCTCCATGCTCTCTCCGGCCCCATCTGAGAGCTTTCTTCATGGTTGCCCCAAAGAACTGTCACAAAGTTATCTAAGGTGAGAAGTGACTTTGCTAGCCAACTTTACTAGGTTCTCAGAGCCCTTCCTAAACTTTCTAGTTGCAGAAGCTGCACTCTACCCTCAGGCTAGTCTCTGGATTAGTCTCTGGCATTCAAACTTTCATCTTCATTGTTCCTTCTCAGCAGACAGCTTAAGTTGAGCAAAGTAATTTTGTTTTATTTTCTCATTCTTTTATTTATTCTCTCAATCAACAAACTATTGCTTTTATTTGTTGATAACAACTTTTCTTGGGAAAAGGATAAAAGTATGGTTTCTTTAAGAGCCTGAGCATAGGCAGGCACTGGCAGGTAGGGCGTTTGCCTTGCCCATTGCAGACTGAGATTCAATTCTTGGCATTCCATATAGTCTTCCCTGAGCCTGCCAGGAGTAATTTCTGAATGCAGAGCCAGGTGTAACCATTGAGCACTGCTGGGTGTGATTCAAAAAACAAAACTAAAAAAAAAAAATGTTTTGAGCACTATGTTGCTTATAAATCAGTAACTGAGAAAGATACACATAAAACAAATCAGTAAGGAATAGTGCTTTGATCTATAGTTGGTTTTTTTTTGTTGTTGTTGTTTTTATGTTTTTGGGTCACACCCAGCAGTGCTCAGGGGTTACTCCTGGCTGTCTGCTCAGAAATAGCTCCTGGCAGGCACAGGGGACCATATGGGACACTGGGATTTGAACCAACCACCTTTGGTCCTGGATCAGCTGCTTGCAAGGCAAACGCCGCTGTGCTATCTCTCCAGGCCCTATATTTGGTTTTTTTGTTTGTTCATTTTGGAGTCATACCTTCCAGTGTTCAGGGCTTATACTTGGTTTGGCACTCAAAATTCACTTTTTTTTTGTTTCTTTGTTTTGCTTCTTTTTTTGGGGGGGGTCACACCCAGCAGCGCTCAGGGGCCACTCTTGGCTCTACGCTCAGACATCGCTCCTGGCAGGCTCAGGGGACCATATGGGATGCCGGGATTCAAACCACCGTCCTTCTGCATGCAAGGCAAATGCCCTACCTCCATGCTATCTCTCCAGCCCCCCAAGAATCTTCTTGATAGGCTGGAAGACCATATGGATACCTGGGGATTGAAACCTGGGTCTCAGCCATATGCAAAGCAAACAACCTAACTTGCTGTACCTATATCTGCATTCCTTGTATTTGAATCTTTGAAGAATACATTCTTTGTACTGCATGCTGCCTAAAAATTGAAATCGACATTTAAGAATTAATGATGTATCCACAATAATGTATAAATTAGAATTAATATAGGGATGTTTGTTTGCATACTACAAAAAGCTGTTTGGGGCTGGAGAGATAGCACAGTGGTAAGGCGTTTAGACGTAGAAGGACGGTGGTTCTAATTCCCCAGCATCCCATAGGGTCCCCCAAGCCTCCCGGGGCGATTTCTAAGCGTAGAGCCAGGAGTAGCCCCTGGGCGCTGCTGGGTGTGACCCAAAAGTAAAAAAAAAAAGCTATTATGGGGGCTGAAGCAGTAGTGCAGCGGTAAGGCATTTGCCTTGCATGTGGCTAGACCCAGTGATGGACCTGAGGTTCCATCCCCAGCTCCCATATGGTCCCCAAGCCAGGAGTGGATTTATGAGTGCATAGGCCAGGAATCACCCCTGAGCTTCACTTGGGCGTGGCCCCAAACAACAACAACAATAACAACAACAACAAGAAGCTGTTATGAAGGTGAACAGTAATTGTTTTTGGTTGCATTTTTAACGTGTGATAGCAGTGGAAAGAAACTAAACTGTACTCTTCTAGCATGATGAATAACTCAGAGAGGGGAATGCTGTAGAATAGGTCCCACCTAATCTTAGTGGCACCCTTGTCATATCTGTCCTTCGAGTCATAGTTTCAGACAGGAGCTGCTGGATAGAATAGCGGAAACAATTTACTCTTGCTTACCCACAACCCACAATTTGCTTCCACAGGTCTTCCTAGTTAATGTTTTTACTTTTACCACCTGAGGTCAGGGAAACCTTCAGATTAATCAGAGGCTGTGGAAATGAAGCAGAGAAGTACCATGTCTTAAAACCAATAAGTACTTAACTTAGTGCTTACCATTAACTTAGTACTTAAAATGTTTATTTGATTTAAGGGCCAAAGAGATACATCAGGAATTAAGATGCTTGCCCTGCGTACCTCCAGACCCGGGTTCTATCCCCAGCACTATATATGATCCCCCAAGCACGACCAGGAGTGATCTCTAAGCACAGATCCAGAGTAAATTTTGAATACTGCTGGATAGGCCCAAGAATCAAAAATCAAACTTTATTTTTGTTATATTTGCTTTTCATAGTCACTTAATTGAAAATGTTGGGTCTACCTAAATTAGATCTCTGTGGTAAGTCATTACTATTATAAGTCTACTTGTTGTGCCTTTATTAATTTTAAATCTATTTTGTACTTTAGGTTCATCCTCAGCAGACACAAAGCAGTTCAACATCGGACACTTGCCCTAAACAGCTCCCGGTGCCAAGAATTGGCAAATTACTACTTCGGTTTCAATGGATGGTCCAAAAGGATTATCAAGGTAGGGAGTGGGGAGATAGCTCAGTGTAGTACATTCATTGTGTTCAAGGTCCTGCATTTGTTCAAGATCCTCAGTTCTGTATTACTCCCCCGTCCCTGGACCCCCTGAGGACCAATAAACCTTATAGAGCAGGGGTCTCAAACTCGCGGCTCGAGGGCGCCGTTTGTGGCCCTCCGTACAACATTTTGTGGCCCACAGCTGGCCTTTAAATATCGCAGTATTCTCGATTATTCGCTTACTGAATAATCGCAATAAAAATCACATTAGTAAGAAAAAAATTGCATTAAACATTAGCATACCCCTAGCAGTTCCATTCGGGGTATGCAAATGTTTAATGCGATGTTTTGCTATTTTTTTTTCTTACTAATGCTATTTTTTTTATCGCGAATATTCAGTAAGTGAAATCCCTCATGCGGCCCTTCCTCAACCCGACTTTGCCTCCTGCGGCCCCAGGTAAATTGAGTTTGAGACCCCTGTTATAGAGGAAAGTTCTCTTAACGAAAGTGTCTGAGCACTGGTCTGTTGTGTATGTAAATATTTCAATGGGATTATTATGTTACTGACCCTACCCTGATTGGTGATTGTGCCCTACCCTAGGGTGTGACCTGGCACTGGTCTACATCCCAGAATTAATAAAGATCTAAAAAAAAAAAGATCTCATTGTGCTGTCCATATTCAATAACACTTATATGCTATATATATGTATCTATGATGTACGTATTTGTTGTACTTCATCAGAAAGTTTTACGGAATGGTGAAATCATAGAATACTTCAATAGATAACTAGGATTACTGGGGGTTTGTTTTTATTTCTAATAAAAAAAAATAAAAATCTACATTGAGATCTTCAGAAGGACCTTTACTTTAAATTTCTGGCAGCTTGGAGCCGAGTGACATACAGTGGTAAGGCACCTTATTTGCCTATCATGCTGCTGGCCCAGGACAGACCTGGTTTGATCCCTGGTATCCTCTCTAATCCTCCCAAGCTTTCTAGGAGTGATTTCTGAGTGCAGAGCCAGGAGTAACCCCCTGAGTGCCGCATGGATGTGGCCCCAAAACAAAAAACAACAGCAAAAAAATAAAAAGTAAAATTTTGACAGCTAAGGAAAATGAAGTCATGAAATTTGCTTATACATGGATGGATATGGAGAGTATTATGCTGAGTGAAATGAGCCAGACCTAGGATAATTGCACTCATTTGTGGGATATATATAATATATATTATATATATAAAGAATATGGTAATAATACCCAAAGAGATAAATTCCAGGAGGGACTGCTCCAGAGTAGAAGCTGCCACACTAAGAAATGGGGAGGGAATTGCAGATAGATCAGATAAGGGTCCACTATGACCGTGATATTTGGAAATAATCACGCTGGAAAAGAACTGGGTGCTGAAAGGAGGTAAAGTCGTATGCCTGATACCCCCTTTGAACCATAGTATTGCAAACTTTTAGTGCCTAAAAGGAAAAGAGGAGGAGGGGGGAAGAGAGAAGAGAGAGGGAGAGAGAAGAGAAGAGAGAGAGGGAGAGAGGAAAAGAGAAGGTGGGAGGGGGAGAGAGAAACATACATATATGTATATGTGAATATACATATATACATATATATATATATATATATAGAGAGAGAGAGAGAGAGAGAGAGAGAGAGAGAGAGAGAGAAGAGAAATGTTTATCGTAGAGGCAGGCTGAGGGAGGTAGGAGGGGAAGTGGGGCTATTGGAGGTGGGAAATGTCCCTGGTGAAAGGTATTGGATACTGAAACTCAGTCATGAGCACCATTGTAACTGTCTCCCATGGTGATTCAATTAAAATTATTAATGAAACACTCCTAACAGCTTCAGGATCTTTCTGGCCTTGAAGAAAGGGAAAATGAGGAGACTGTGGCGCCACTTCAGAAGCAAAGGGTGAAATTCTTCTGTGCCCTAGAGGTGGTGTTGCCATCCTTTGATTGCAAGAGCCCTGGGGTTGGCATTGCTGAGGAGACTTTGGATGAACTGGAAGGTTTGTTTGGGGACTGGACTAGGAACATCCAGTCTCTATTTTTCTCTCTCTTCCTCTTTATCTCTTTTGCTCTCACTCTCTCTTCCCCATCACCTGCTTCCTTTCCTCTTTCTCTTTCTCTCTTTTCCAGATACATTAGAAACAACCCTTTTCTTGCCAAGCTGCTACACCTTGGCAGGTGTTTTATGATTGTTGGTTTTAATAATATAGTTTCTTTTTTTTTTTTTTTTTGGTTTTTTTTTTGGGGGGCCACACCCGGTGGTGCTCAGGGGTTACTCCTGGCTGTCTGCTCAGAAATAGCTCCTGGCAAGGCAACGGGGGACCATATGGGACAAGGGATTTGAACCCAACCACCTTTGGTCCTGGATCGGCTGCTTGCAAGGCAAACACCGCTGTGCTATCTCTCTGGGCCCAATAATATAGTTTCTTTTTTTTTTTTTTTTTTTTTTTGGTTTTTTGGGCCACACCCTGTGACGCTCAGGGGTTACTCCTGGCTATGCGCTCAGAAGTTGCTCCTGGCTTCTTGGGGGACCATATGGGAGCCGGGGGATCGAACCGCGGTCCGTCCTAGGCTCGCGCAGGCAAGGCAGGCACCTTACCTCCAGCGCCACCGCCCGGCCCATAATATAGTTTCTTAATTTCTACGTAATATCCAAGAGAACCTTTAACTTTACAGTTTTAGAGATGTCTTCCTGTCAAGATACTTAGGAGTTAGGGAGGGGAATACTGTTTTTCCCATATGGGGTTTAATGATCTGCTCCATTAATTTTTTCTTTTGGTTTTTGGGCCACACCCACGGCACTCAGGGGTTACTCTTGGCAGGCTCAGGGGACATATGGTATGTCAGGGAATCGAACCCAGGTCTGTCCCAGGTCAGCGTTGTGTGCAAGGCAAACACCCTACCACTATGCTCTGACCCCGACCTGCTTCATTCTAAAATAGTCTTTCAAATACAGATCACATGTGAGATCTCAGTCATCCCAGAAAAATCTTCATCTAATTATTTAAATAAACTTGTATAAATTTAGGGGTGTTTTTACTTACTAGAAAGAAGGACTTGAAATGAAAGAGATAAGTATATGTACCCAGACAAACTATTCCTATGGATAGGTTTTTTTTTTCCTAGAATCTATGGCACTTAGGTTTTGAGTATTAAATTAAAGGTAGGGCTACTAGTGAAAGGACTGGACCAGATTCTGGTTAGGTGATGTTTAGGGAGAGACCAGATTATCTTTGCTACCAAAAAACCTTTCTCAAGATAGGCATCTAGGCTCAACTTGTTCATTTGATACATATATCAAATACACACACACACACACACACATACACACACACACAACACACACACACACACACACACACTGGCACTGTAACATCTGTCATCAGACAGCAGACATGTACCATAACAGCTCTAACAGGACTATACCTACCACAGAGCTAATGAGACATAGCCTTGTGTGGTGCTTTCCCTTACTTATGGTGTGCTTCTCTATTTAGACTTAATAAAAATCAGTGATGCAGATTGGCATTGTAATTTCCTTTGTTTTGGTTGGTTTTAGGGCCATTATCATTCCTTATGAAAAGGAAGACAGCCCAGAAGTTTGCTATTCAGAAGGCTGTGTCGGATGCATTTCAGAAACTGTTCATTGTGGTTTTAGGTAAGACTTTCCTGACTGTACTTGAAGTTCTGCAGTTTACTTATCTGAAGAGCAAATAATTTGATTTTGAAAAATTAATGAGGGGGCTGGAGCAATAGCACAATGGTAAGGTATTTGCACACAGCCAAATACAGGATGGACCCTGGTTCGAATTCCAGCTTCCCATATGGTCCCCCCGTGCCTGCCAGGAGCAACTTCTGAGTGCAGAGCCTAACTCCTGAGTGCTGCTGGGTGTAACCCAAAAACCAAAAAAAAAAAAGAAAGAAAAATTAATGATACAAAAATGATGAAAATCTAGGGGCCAGAGCAGTGGCGCACAAACAGTAAGGCATCTGCCTTGCATGCACTAACTAGGATGAACCATAATTCAATCCCCCTGGCTTCCCATATGGTCCCCAAGCCAGGAGCGATTTCAGAGTGCATAGCCAGGAGTGACCCCTGAGCATCACTGGGTGTGGCCCTAAAACAAAAACAAACAAACAAAAAATACAATACTTTCCTGAAAAGTAAGGTTAGTAATTTAGCTTTTTTTTTTTTTGGTCACACCTGGCAGCGCTCAGGGGTTACTCCTGGCTTTATGCTCAGAAATCACTCCTGGCAGGCTTGGGAGACCATATGGGACACTGGGATTCGAACCGATGACCTTCTGCATGAAAGGCAAACGCCTTACCTCCATGCTATCTCACCGGCCCCATAGCTTTCCATTTTTATTAACATTTCAATGTTTAATAATGGAAACAATTTGTTATTCTAGAAGTGATTTTAGGAAAGATAAAACTTCCCTATAAAAATAAACTTAAAACTCATCAAAATGTTAAGTATTATAACATTTTTACTTCTGTGATTTAAAATGCTCCTCTGCAATACAACAACTCCATTTAGCATTGCTCTTGTACCATCACATATTGAAAATAGTATTACAAATAGCTTAGTTTAATTTGATGCAAGAATTTGTGCAATGATTAAAAAAAATCTTTGCCCTTTGTGGCCTTTCTTCTTTTGAGATCGCCCCTGGCAGGCCCGGGGGACCATATGGGATGCCGGGATTTGAACCACCAACCTTCTACATGCAAGGCAAATGCCTTATCTCCATGCTATCTCTCCAGCCCTTTTTTTTTTTTTTTAGATTTTTTTTTGGTGGCCCTTTCTTCTTTTATTTTTAAATTTTTTTTTGTTTGTTTTTGGGCCACACCCGGTGACACTCAGGGGTTACTCCTGGCTATGACTCAGGAGTCGATCCTGGCTTGGGGGACCATATGGGATGCCGGGGGATGGAACCACGGTCCGTCCTAGGCTAGCATTGGCAAGGCAGACACCTTACCTCTAGCGCCACCGCGCCGGCCCCAACTTTCTTCTTTTACACACTAAAAAAAATGCTGCTGTTGGGGCTGGAGCGGTAGCACAAGCAGTAAGATGTCTGCCTTACGCGCGCTAGCCTAGAATGGATCTCTGTTTGATCCCCCAATGTCCCATATGGTCCCCCAACCCAGGAGCGATTTCTGAGTGCATAGCCAGGAGTAATCCCTGCGGCATAAGACTATCAGGGAGAGAACAACACTGTTGAAAGAAACAAAACTGACCATTTCAAGACAGTCAAGTTTTCCAAATTGCAGCCTGCAATACACATGATGACGACTGAGGTTCTAGGCAATGCAGATGAGGAAGCCCATTTGAGAAAATCTACTTCAAATAAAAGAGAAAAAAATTCACAGATACCCATCAGCAACTATTTTAGGTCTAATAGTGTCTTTTTTTTTGTTTGTTTGTTTGTTTTGTTTTGTTTTTTTGGGCCACACCTGGCGGTGCTCAGGGGTTACTCCTGGCTGTCTGCTCAGAAATAGCTCCTGGCAGGCACGGGGGGACCATATGGGACACCGGGATTCGAACCAACCACCTTTGGTTCTGGATTGGCTGCTTGCAAGGCAAACGCCGCTGTGCTATCTCTCCGGGCCCTCTAATAGTGTCTTAATCTGAGAAACAAATGCTTCACAAAATCTAAATTTACCAGTTTGGATAATTAAGAGACCAGGTGGTTGCTAACAGTATACTCAAATCCAAGCAATAGCCTAAATAGTAAAACAGGTATATTTAAAATAAAATAACAAAACACCACAAAGGTATTCCCTGAACAATAACGTGTTGGATGACAATGTCACTTAAAAAAATCCATCAATATACTAAACTATTACATGCAAAATGAAACAAGATGTGCCACACATATCTCAGAGTTAGCTCTACTTCGTTTTATTCTATCCTTCCGTGAGCAGCTCGGAAAGAGGTGATTGTCTCCTCGAGGGGTGGCACTGAAGAATCAACCCTTTCCTCTGCCTCCAACAGGGCAGGGTAGTTCTCCACATATGAAAAGAAATATGTAAGGCACAGCTCACTTCAGAGGCAAAGAACTGAAGCTCCTTGGAATTTCAAAAGGAATCCATTAGGTATCACAAAGTGTAATAGTTCCTTGGGAATTTATTTAAAAAGAAAGCAAAGTAGAGGCCAGAGAGATAGCATGGAGGTAGGGTGTTTGCCCTGCATGCAAGAAGGACGGTGGTTTGAATCCTGGCATCCCATATGGTCCCCCCATGCTTGCCCAGGAGTGATTTCTGAGCAGATAGCCAGGAGTAACCCCTGAGCACCGCCTGGTGGCCCCAAACTTCCCTACTCCCCCCGCCCCCCCCCCAAAAGGCAAAGTCAAAATCCTAAACTAAAAAACAGATGTTGAGGCCCCTAGGAACCATAGGCCTCTTTGGTCGAAACTGAGTCAGCGTAGAACAGGGCTGAAGCAGGAGGGATCTATTGCACGTGCTTTACTTTCGTTGATGGAGCTGGTTTCTTTATTCAAGCCCATCTGACAGAAACCCTCAGAGTGGTCTGCTGGGGATAGATTTCACACCCTGCCTGATGTCCTCTTACACTCATGTGGTCCTTTGGAACTGAGGATCTGAGTGTGGGGAACCAGTTGCTCATGTCACTGCTCTAAGAAAAAGAATCAGGGGTGGGAAGAGAGCGATTTTCTCCAAATATGCTGCTGAGGGAAGGGGGCACAAAGGGAAGCCTGAGTAGTAATTTAGTTTTTCTTATGGGCAATATTCTAAAAGTAAATGTAAAATGTTAAAATTATACCTAAAAGTTGCAAAGCAAAAATATATTAACTATTGTTACTATTTCCCTACTGAAAAGAAAAAAATATTTTTTGTTTGTTTTTGGTTTTTGGGTCCACACCGGCAATGCTCAGGGATTACTCCTGGCTCTGTGCTCAGAAGTCATTCCTGGCAGGCTCAGGGGACCATATGGGATGCTGGGATTCGAACCACTGACCTTCTGCATGCAAGACAAACACCTTGCTATCTGTTCTATCTCGCTGGCCCTGAAAAGAAAATTTCATTCAATTCAACTACAAAGGTTTTGAAATCGATTTAGAGTTTGTTTCTGGCATAAACATATTGAGTATTTGTGATTCTATGTAATGATCAGCTTTTTTTTTTTTTTTTAAATCTTTTGTTTTGTTTTGTTTTGTTTTGTTGGAATCACATCCATCAGTGCTTAGTACTTTCTCCTGACTGCAATCCTTGTGGGCTTGTGTTGCAAGTCAGACCCTGAAGAGGTTGACTGATGGAGGGATGGAGGATGAGGCCTTTCTCTTCCAGCTCGGAGCACGCGTCTGCCATCCTGTCTAGCCTGCCACCCTGTGTAGCTGACGGTTCTGAGGTGAAACGGCGGGTAAACAGCTCGCAGACAGTCAGGCTCGTGGAAATATTCGCTTTATTCGGTGTACAAGACTGAAGTCCAAAGACTCAGCCTCAGTTCCAGCCAAAAAGCCTCGGCCTTCCACAGACCCTTGTTTTTATCCCCCAGAGTCAGGTACCACCCAATGGTGGGATCAGATACCAACCAATGGTGGAAGCAGAATCAGGTACTACCCTAGGGTGGGGGCAGAATGCCAGGTCACACCCTAGGGTAGGGCACAATCACCAATCAGTTTAGGGTGAGTAACATAGTAATCCCCTAAAATATTTACATACACAACAGGCTTGGAGAACCAATTAGGATGTATGGGATCAAATCCAGGTTAGCCACATGCAAGGCAAGCATCCTACCTACAGTACTATGGCTCCAGATCCTGTTTTGTTTTTTAATTTTTAAATTTATATTGTTGTTTATCCAAACTATTTTGTCTTTAAAAAAAAATTTTTTTTTGTGGTTTTTGGGTCACACCCAGCAGTGCTCAGGGGGTTTTCCTGGCTCCGTGCTCAGAAATTGCTCCTGGTAAGCACCGGGTACCATATGGGACGCCGGGATTCGAACCCATGACCTTCTGCATGAAAGGTAAACACCTTACCTCCATGCTATCTCTCCAGCCCCTTGTTTTGTTTTTGTTTTTGTTTTTGAGTCACATCCAGCAGGGCTCAGGGGTTACTCCTGGCTCTACACTCAGAAATTGCTCCTGGCAGGCTCAGGCTTGGGGGACCATATGGGATGCCAGGATTTGAACCACCATTCTTCTGCTTGCAAGGCAAACTTCCTACCTTCATGCTATCTCTCCAGCCCTGAAAAATAATTTTTAATTGGATCAATTGTTGCAAAGTTGTTCATGATTGCGTTTCAGTCATACAATGTCCAATGCCCATCTCTTCACCAGTGTATACTTCTCCCCATCAATGTCCCCCAGCCTTCCAGACACTTTTCTTCTCTCTTTCCACCCCTTCTCATTCTCTCCCCCGACTTTTTTCCTTTTAGGCTCTGTGATTTGCAATACTATTACTGAAAGGGTATTGTGCCCATCACTTTACCTCTTTTCAGCACCCATTTCTTGTCAAAATGACAATTTCCAACTATTATTGTCACAGTGGATCCTTGTCTGTTCTAATTGCACTCCCCTATCCACTCGCCTCCCTTGTGGTAAGCTTCCTACCATGGACCAATTCTCCTGATCCTTGCTTCTATTACCTTTATGGATTATTCTCATACTATGCTTTTTTTTTTATTTCACATATGTATGCAGCCATTCAATGTCTGTCCTCCCTCTGACTCATTTTGCTTAGTTTAATACTTTACATATATAGATCCCTGTATAAAGCAAATTTTATGGCTTCATTTTTTCCTAACAGCTGTGTAGTATTCCTTACTGTCGATGTACCAGTTTATTTATTCATCTGTTCTTGGGCACTTGGTTTGTTTCCAGATCTGGTTATTGTGACTAGTGCTGCAAAGAACATTAGGAGTGCAGATACCTTTTCTGCATCTGATTTTGGGCTCCTAGGGTATGTATATACTACTACCTAGGAGCAGTATTCCTGGGTTGAATGGAAGTTCTAGTTGTTTTTTTTTTTTGGTTGTTTTTTTTTGTTTTTTGGGCCACACCCGGTGACGCTCAGGGGTTACTCCTGGCTATGCGCTCAGAAGTCGCTCCTGGCTTGGGGGACCATATGGGACGCCGGGGGATCGAACCGCGGTCCGTCTCCTAGGCTAGCGCAGGTAAGGCAGGCACCTTACCTCGAGCGCCACCGCCCGGCCCCTAGTTGTTTTTTTTTTTTAAGGAATGTCCATATTGTTTTTCCAAAAGGTTGAACCAGTCAGCATTCCTACCAACAGTGAATGAGAGCCCCTTTCTCTCCATGTACATGCACTGGTTGTTGTTCTTGATGTGTGCCAGTCTCTGCTGTGTGAGACTTTGTTGTGTGGTATCTTATTGCATCTCCCTGATGATTAAAAATCTGGAATTTTTTTGTTTGTTTGTTTTTTTTGTTTTTGTTTTTGGGTCACACCCGGCGGTGCTCAGGGGTTACTCCTGGCTGTCTGCTCAGAAATAGCTCCTAGCAGGCACTGGGGACCATATGGGACACTGGGATTCGAACCAACCACCTTTGGTCCTGGATTGGCTGCTTGCAAGGCAAACACCGCTGTGCTATCTCTCCGGGCCCAAAATCTGGAATATTTTTATGCATCTTTTGTTGACTCTTTTTTTTTTACTAGTTGTTATGCCAGGAAGATAGCTCAGAGGTTAATGCATATGCCTTGAGTATGGAAGGCTGCAGTTTAATTCACAGCACTACATGGTATACTAAGCATCAGCAGCAGCAACCCCTGAGCACCTAGATTGGGAACAGACCCTGAATACTGCTAGGTATGACTTCAAATGGAAACTAATAGTGGTCATACTACTGAAGATATTTTTTATTGTGTTCTCTATGGAATTTTATATTAATATTACAAACTGTGCCCAAAGGAAATGGTATAATTAGTAGAGAATCCACAAACAGAATTGCTCCCCCTTGCTTCATAGCCCTGCAATCTTAGAGACGGAATTTTTATGGGGAGTCACATCCATTAATCTCCAGGGATATTTATGGTTCTGCATTCAGGGAACACTCCTGGCAGTGCTCAGGGGACCATATGGGATGCTGGAGATTGAACCCAGTTCATCTGCATGCAAGGCTAATGTCCTACCTGCCATACTATCTTCTCTGGCCCAGAGACAGAAATTCTAAATTATCAGAGACCTTTTTTACTTGGATGAGTGTATCCCAGGTTGGCCTTCCAGTCTGAGCAACTTTTCTCTAAAATTTGATTTATTTGGCCATCTGACAAAATTTCTGTCAACTGTCAACTCTGAGCTTTAAGAACCAATGGGGGTGGGTGGGTGGAGCAGTGGTGCAAATGGTAAGGCGTCTGCCTTGCCCCGGTTAGCCTAGGACGGACCATGCTTCTATCCCCCAGCATGTCACATGGTCCCCCAAGCCAGGATTAATTTCTGAGCACATAGCCAGGAGTAACCCCTGAGCATCACCAGGTGTGCCACCCCCCCCCCCAAAAAAAAAAAACAATGAGGGGGCAGAAAGATAGCATAGCAGTAGGGTGTTTGCCTTGCATGTAGCCATATGGTCCCAGAAGCCTGCCAGGAGTGATTTATGAGTGTAGAGCCAGAAGTAACCCCTGAGCGCTGCTGGATTCAAACAATCAAACAAAAAGAACGAATGGGGGATTGTCAAGAGAAATAGTACCTCAGAGTAGGGTGTTTGCCTTGCATACTACTGATCCAGGTTCAATGACCAGCATTCCATATGGTCCCCATAGCCATCCAGGAGTAATTCCAGAGTGCAAAGCTAGGAATAACCTCTGAGTACCACTGTGCATAGCCCCAAAATAAACAAAAAAGAAACCAATGGGGGACTCAGGAAGATAGTACAGGAGTTAAGACATTTGCCTTGCCCGGAGAGATAGCACAGCTGTGTTTGCCTTGCAAACAGCCAATCCAGGACCTAAGGTGGTTGGTTCGAATCCCGGTGTCCCATATGGTCCCCCCGTGCCTGCCAGGAGTAACCCCTGAGCACCGCCGGGTGTGACCCAAAAACCAAAAAAAAAAAAAAAGTTTGGGCCTGGAGAGATAGCACAGCGGCGTTTGCCATGCAAGCAGCCGATCCAGGACCAAAGGTGGTTGGTTCGAATCCCGGTGTCCCATATGGTCCCCCGTGCCTGCCAGGAGCTATTTCTGAGCAGACAGCCAGGAGTAACCCGTGAGCACCGCTGGGTGTGACCCAAAAACCAAAAAAAAAAAAAAAAGACATTTGACTTGCACATAGCAGATTTCTGTTCTGTCCATGGTACTACAGATGGTCCCTGCCAGCACCACCAGGAACACAGAGCTAGGAATAGCCCCAGAGCACCATAGGGTAAGACTTCAAAATCCAAAATATAAATAAATAAAATAATCAGTGAGAGAGAGAGAGAGAGAGCAGAGAGAGAGGGAGAGAGAGGGAGGGAGGAGAGAGAGAGAGGAGAGAGGGAGAGAGAGAAGAGAGAGAGAGAGAGAGAGAGAGAGAGAGAGAGAGAGAGAGAGAGAGAGAGAGAAGAGAGAGAGAGAGAGAGAGATCAACAGACTGAGTACATTCTTTTTTATTCAAGTCCAGTCCTGGTTCAGCACTGCATTGCTCGGAGTAACTCTCAAGTACTAATGGGTCATAATCTATGAGTACTATTGGGTATGTCCCCAAGCAAAGAAATAAAAAGAGCCAAACTAAATGTCTTCACTGAAAAGGGAAGTGTTAGTACTTTAAAAAGTAAAATTATTGGAGTTATGAAGCAAGTATGCATTGCTTTATAAGTATCATTGTCTACTACCATTATAGACAGAAAATTTTAAACAAAGAATAATTTTGAATTAACTCTTGTTAACTTTATTTCAGAAAGTGGTAAAATAGCTGTGGAGTATAGGCCTTCTGAAGAACTCACCGATGCCAGAACCGAAGAACTACCTGATTTAATTCAAGTATGTGAAGAGAAATTTCAGATTATATACCCAACATGGCCAAAATTCAAAACAAGGAGCAAATTTTAGAAGTCCTTGGCATGTATAGTCAATCCTATAATCTTCAGGGAAAAAATTAGAAAACTTTAAAACTGTACTTGAGGGAATTTCTAAAAATTTTCTGAATTCATAGCCCTTGACTCTAAACCCTTATTTGAAATTTGGAGAGTTCTACAGGCCACCTGAGCTCTGTAGGAGAAATACTTTTTTGAACTCCCCTCAAACAGAATTATAGAGATTTGAGGCTTTTTTTTTTTTTTTTTTGGTTTTTGGTTTTTGGGCCACACCCGGCGGTGCTCAGGGGTTACTCCTGGCTGTCTGCTCAGAAATAGCTCCTGGCAGGCACAGGGGACCATATGGGACACCAGGATTTGAACCAACCACCTTTGGTCCTGGATCGGCTGTTTGCAAGGCAAACGTTGCTGTGCTATCTCTTCGGGCCCGAGATTTGAGGCTTTTTATATGATTGTGTTACAGCTTTTGAAAAGTTGTGTCTTTCAAATAAGATATGATTTCCGGAGCTCAGCATCTCATATATATCTTATGTGAAATATTTTGTGGAAGAACTTTTCTGTGAAACAATGGCATAATGCCCCAAATTAGGAATTAATTTGCTAAAATAAGTTCCAAAACAAAATATGCACTACATAGGATGCTTAAAAGTGTTTATTTATGTGGTGGGGGATGGAGTGGAGCGAAATGTGTTTCATGTCATTGAAAACTAATTTAGAGCTAGATTTTTTTTTTTATTATCTCAAAGTTGCGAAACTTGTTTTCAAAGCAGGGGAGGGAAAAACAGGGAAAGAAAAGGTGGTTGCATTCTGCATTTTGAAAATATATTTTTCCTTTGCAAAATAATTTTTATTTGTGGGGGAGGAAATGTCGGGTTATATTTGGCAGTTCTCAGGAACTACCCATGGTTCTGTGTTATAATCACTTCTTGTAGTGCTCAGGAGACCAGATTATGCTGGAATCAAATTTAGACCTTTTGTATGCAAAGCATGTGCTCAATCATTTGAACTCTATAGTCTCTAAAAATAATAATTTTTGAAAATTCAGTTTAAATACAACCAATTAAGAAAACTTTAAACACCTAAACTTGAATCTTTTTTTTTGTTTTGTTTTTTGGGCCACACCTGGCGGTGCTCAGGGGTTACTCCTGGCTGTCTGCTCAGAAATAGCTCCTGGCAGGCACGGGGGACCATATGGGACACCGGGATTCGAACCAACCACCTTTGGTCCTGGATCGGCTGCCTGCAAGGCAAACGCCGCTGTGCTATCTCTCCAGGCCCCTAAACTTGAATCTTAACAAGTCTAATTTTGAGGCATGAGAGATAAGCCCAATGGGCTGGATTACATAATTTGCATGCAGAAGGCCTGGGTTTGATACCTGCCATTTCATGACCTCCTGAGCACTGCCATGTTTTGGGGGTATGGCCCCAAAACAAATCGATGAAATTCCATCTTACTATGTAGGAAATGTGAGAAGGAATTTAGTACTAATGCCAAAGAGTTAAAAAAAAAATCACCACCTAATATCTCCATCCCTAAATGAGGCCAATTATTAGAATCAAATCCACTTAACATCTTTACTCAACTGGACACTAGGATGAAGTCCCTTCTCATGGAATTTATATTTTAGAAGTGTGGGAGATAAAAAAAAAAAAAAAAAAACACGTAAATAGGTTTTTGTTTGTTTGTTTGGGGGCCACAGCTAGTGGTGCCAAGGGGTTGCACCTGGCTTTGTACTTAGAACTATCACTGAAGGTAGGCTCGTGGGTCTGTAGGGGAAGCCTGGGATCGAGTAGGGTCTGCCACATGCAGGGCAAATGCCTAAGGTATTGCCCTGGCCCCATATCTACAATAGTTTTATAATAAAAGATTGTGAAGGAATTCAAGTGGGTGCTAGTTAATATTTCAAGAATATTGGTTCCACCTGACTTTAATATCCTACGTAGTTTCTCTACATGTAAAGGACAACCCTCTAGAGAGTGACTTGCTACTTTTTCTAATTTAAATGTTGGCCCAAAGGCGAGTGTAGGGGGAGTTTTCCCAGGCCCATTTCAAGGGCTGGCTGTTTACTTAAGATGTTCTCCCAGAATACATCGTTCAGGTCTCCAAAGCCCTCCTCCAGGAAATTTTTGGGTCTGTGACTCAGTGCTAGCCTCTATCTAAGAGTGTGATGAGTTACCAATCAGAGATGCTAAGAGTTTCAAGGGAACGGCCAGCTTTTTGAACAGCCGTCAATGTGTGCCTCCCCCACTCCCACACCCACCCTAACTCGTGGTCGCTCATTTTGCAGGTCAGCTACGTTTCTTGGAAGCAGGATGGCCAAGGGGAGGAAGAATGTCTCTCGGATTTCAGTTATGAGGAGGAAGCATTAAGACTGCCACAAGTGGACTAGTACTGCTGAGTACCTCATGATGTCAGGCCCCGGTTCCCCAAGGACGCACCATTTCTTCACTCCCATAACCCTAGTCTGCAGTTACAGCCGTTTTTGCTATGATGGGGGAAAAGTGTGCCTGAATTGAAATCTTTGGTGCTTTAGCAGGGAGAAAGAAAGTTTAGGTCCCATTGTTTCTGGGGGGAAGGATTCGGCAGAGCCAAGTTGATCTTGGCCGGACCCTAATAAAGGCGTCATAAACGTGCTGCGGCAGGAGCATGCGCAGTTGCTGAGGCGCGCGGTTACCAAGTGCGCCTGCGCGTGGTTACTAAGTGCTAGTGGATGCCCGCAGTGGGGGGCTGCCATAACGGCTGGGCTCCCCTCAGGACACCGGCGCCCTATTGGCCTGAGTGGCAGCACCCTGGAGCCTCCATACTTCATGTCCTGGCTACCACCTTGGGCCCTACGTCTCTTTCTCCGGTGGCAACCATTGTGGCTCCTGATCCTGTTAGCTCAGCCTCCGGGCTGGGCCCTGTATCCAATCATAGGGTCCGATAACCCCACAGGGCCCTGGTCTTCTGGTTCCTCCTCTAATCTTCCACCTGATTCACCCCATGAGCTTTTACCCCGGGCTGAGCCGGGGGGCGTTCATTACCGGACCATCTCCACTCCAGCCCGGATGTTGGCCCCGCCCCGGCTACTTGACATACCCGCTCCGCCTCTAGAAGGGCCGAATTCAAAGCAAGGAAAGTTCCTATTTCCGCCTGCAAATCTCGTCGGCCTTCAAAGCGATGCTAAAGCGGTCAGAACACCCAGACACTCTACAAAGAGACATCACCGTCCACAACAGATGCAGGACGATTACTTAGATTCCGGTATGGATATCTTTTATCCCGAGGGGAGTGAGCCTATGGGTGTAGTGGGACATTCAGAGCAACAGCCACAGATCACCCCTGAGATGGAATCTTTTTCACTCCAGCCTCAGCATTCAGAACCCTTTGGAGAGGTAGGACCGCTCCCCCTTGGGGGTCTGAGCGCTGGAATTTCAGCAAACACACAGCGGACCCCAGCTGCAATCCCAGGGTCTTCCGAGGAATCAAAACCTTTAGATCAGAGCCCAGATGAACTGTCAAATATTCCTGAAGAGTTTGATACTGCTTCAGACATGCCTGACTCCCTAGTTCAGCCTACCCTGGTTTCTGAGGGAAAGGACTTTTCATCCATGCCTCAGGAGCTGGTCACTCATAATTCAGAGCCCTCTCAGGATTTTGTACCTCAACCTGTACAGAACCGACATAAAAATGTACACTCTCCAGACCAAAATGAAGCCCATCGTTCAAATCTATCTCTTGCCACCACTAAAACTGCCTCTCTGCAAATCACTATGACTACCGTGGTCATCAATGAGAGTGAAACTTCTAGTCAGCTGGGAAGACTAAATCTAACTCAGATTGCAGAAAGCCTTGAGAATGAGCAATCTTTAGCCCAGCAGGAGGCCAATGTTCAGCCATTAGAGAACCCTAAGAAGGATGAATCTGCTATTCCGCAGGGGGCAGTGGCTCAAGCTCCAGAGATCCCCGAGGTCAATGAATCTTCAGTCCAGCAGGAATCCCTTGCTCAGCCTTCTGAGCCACCTGGGGAAGATGTTGCTCAGTCATTCCTACATCCTGAAGAAAATGTTCCACCTCCAAATCAGAATGAAGTGCCACCCTTAACTGTTGCCAGTATCACTGCTAAATCTACAGAGATGACCATGACCATGTTTGCAGAAGTGAGCAACGATGTTGACTCTTCTCTGATGCAGCAGGAGGTCTCGGGTCAACCTCTAGACTCATCAGGGGAGCCCGTTGCTCAACCATTTATACAGTCTGAAGAAAATGTTCCAAGTCACAATAAACCTCCAGGCTTAAACTTGCCCGATGTCACTGCTACACCTGTGAATGCAACAGTTCCCATAGTTCCAGATGTTAGTAATGTTGAATCTCCAGTTCAGCAGGAGGCCCAGGCTCAGCCTCCTGAGCCATCTGAGGAGTCAGTTGCTCAATCACTGCATCCTGAAGAAAATGTTTCGTCTCCAAATCAGAATGAAGCTCCGCACTTCAACATGCCCATAGCCACTGCCAAGCCTGTGGAAGTGACAGTCACCATCTCTACTGAGATGAGTGATGAGATTCAAACTTCTCCAGTTCAGCAGGAGGCTCAGGTTCAACCTCCAGAGAAACCTGAGGAGGCACCAACACAGCCTATAGAGCCAAATGCGGAGGTTGTAGATCAATCATTAAGCCATCCTGAAAATAGTCCCCCTCCAAGTAAGAATGAAGCTCAGCCTTTAAATTTGCCCAGTGTCACGGGTAAACCTATGGACGTGACAATTACCTTATCTGCAGAGATCGGTAATGAGACTGAACTTTCTTCAATGCAGCAGGAGGCACAGGCTCAACCTCCAGACTCATCTGCGGAGTCCTTTGCTCAACCATTTCTGCATCCCCAAGAAAATGTTCCATCTCCAAGTAAGAATGAAGTGCCACACTTAAACATACCTACTGTCACTGCTAAGCCTGAAGATGGAACAGTTTACATATCTCCAGAGATAACTATTGAGGTTGAACCTGTTCCAATCCAGGAGATAGCCCCAGCTCAGCCTCCACAATTGTCTTCTTCCATCTCTCAAGAGACCCCAGCTCAGTTGAAAAATGAAGCTCAGCTCTCAAACTTGCCCCATGTCACTAGTAAGCCCACTACTGTGGTAGTTACCACAACTCCAGAGGCCAATGATGAAATTGAATCCTCAGTCCAGGAGACCCAAGCTCCAGCTCCAGAGCTTTCTCTGCTGCCCGAATCAGTCCAGCAGCAGGCCCAAAATGAAGCCCCAGAGATCTCTGATGTAGCAGAATCTTCATCTATCCTGACAGAGGCCCAAAATAATACACCAGGACTCCCTGGGTTCTCTGGCATGACTACATTTCCATCAGACCTGAATGAGCCTCACAAAGAAACCACTGAACATTCTGAGTTGGAAGAATCTTCATCAGTTCTGCAGGAGGCCCAGGATCAATCAGAAAATTCAGAAGAATTACTTCCTATGTCCATGGATCAATCTACCCAATTTACAGGTGACCATGATAATTACATCTTAACCACTCAAGAGGGTCCAGTAAGCCCTCATCTTCTAACTCAGTTCCCAACATTTTGGGATTCTGATTTCAAACATAAAAAATCAAAAAGTCATCCGTTGATACCTCAAATTACAAGGAAGCATCAAGCTCCTCATCATAAATCTGTGAAATTTGAACATACTAAGACAATTTCATCTTTTGTAACCCAGCAGGAAGCCATACTTAAGCTTCCTGCACATCCTAAGGTAGAAAATTCAACTCAGCAAAGTACACCCCCTAAGGTAAAGACTACTGAATCTACTGTAGTGACAGAATATACAGCCCAAAAGGAGAGACCCACCCAGACTCCAAAGAAACAGGAGACAACAATTTCACCAGGTCCCCATCATGCTCAACATCCACACCCTGGTATTATGGTCAAACCTATAAATGTAGCTGTTACTGTGACTGTACACCCTGGCGCACAGGCAGGACATTCTCCAATTCCAGACCAAACCACAACTCGTTCAGTCTCCCTTTCAAAAGTAAAACCTTTACCCCAGAATGAGGCCCCAGCTAAGCACCCTCAAATTCCCAAGGTCAGACTTTTATCGCAACATAAGTCCTTAGCTCAGTATCCACATGAGATTAGACCTTTATCACAGCAGGGGACCTCAGACCAATCTCTGGGGTTTACAAGCAAAGTCAAACATCTACACCGACGAGAGACCATAGCTCAGCCTATAGTTTCCCCTCGGAAGATAGGACTTTTGGCTCTCCAAGAAGATGTTCCAGGTCAGTATTCATCCCCCACAGCAATGGTGATACCTTCTGCAATCCATCAGAGAGTGCCAACTGAACCTAAAGAACTTAAGTCTCCTGAAAATCATCAGGAGGGCCTACTTAAGCATCCAAAGCCTACAAGGGTGTCCCAAAATGAACAAGCAGATCCACCTTCAGATCCACCAGAATATCAGGAAGTGACAGATTCATCTCTAGATCTGAGTGAAGCTCAGCTTTCAGTATCATCTAAAATCAAGATAGGGATGAAGGGTACTACTAAGATCAAACCTCCAATAAACAAGGAAGACTCCGTTCAGCAAGCAGTCAACTCTGTTGAATCTTCTCTGGGGCAACAAGAGGCCATACCTCAGACTCCAGATCCTCCGGAGGTGGAATCTTCCTCAGTTCAACAGGAGGCCCAAACTGTCCCATCAGCACCCTCTAAATTTAAAAAATCTGTTGCTGAGCAGGTCTTGAATCCACCTCTAAAGATTATTGCAAAGATAAGATTTGCAGCTCACACGGAGGCACCCCAGTATTCAACCTCTCAGGAAAATCCAAATGAGTCTCCTTTACCCAATGAAGAAAACACAACTCAGTCTGAGTTGATAGAAGCATCTCCTGCTCCCCAGGAGAACCAATCACAATCTCCAGCCTCCCAGGAGGTCCCAACTACATCTGGAATTCCTAATGAGACGATATCATCTCCAACGCAGGAGACCTCAGCTCAGTTCCCAGAGTCCTCTGAAAAGACAGAACTGTGTCCAACTTCCCAGGCGGTTACAACTTCACTTCCAGACTGCTCTGAGAATACAGAAATAACTTCAGGCCAGCAGAATGCAACTACGAAGACTTCAAAGTCATTTACAGCCCAGAGTGAGGGGACGGCTGTACCTTCAGGACAGAATCAAACTCAGCTTTCAGATTTGTGCAGTACCAGTCCAGTTACTTCTGGCCTGGAACCTATGCAAGAGACCCTCACAGAGCTTTCAGAGCTAACTACTGATATTGTGATGCAAGTTTCAGAGTGTACAGACTCAACAGTTCCAGCACCAACTCAGCATCCATCATCAGCCCAGGCCACTACTACAATAGCACAATCAACTGAGGGAGACCAATCTCTAACCCCAAAGAAGACGACCACGCCTAAGGTTACCACGCAGGAGATCACAACTCAAGCTAGTGATCAAGACCAGTCTTCTGTAAATTATCCCAGAAGTGTAACTCTTGAAGAGGTGGTGGAAACTACAGCCTCAAACACTACTGAATCTGCTGACATGGCACTTTCCCTGCAGCCTCTGAGTCCTTATACAAACCTGAGTGAAGTCATATTTCCACTTATAGACGAGGGTGTTAACGCAACTGAAGGGCCCAATGCAGAGACTTTGGAGTCTTTGGTCACAACTCCAACCATGTCAGAGACTTCAGCTGAGGCTTCAAAGCCCCTAAAAGATGAAGTAACAGTACTGACAAGTAGCACTCTGACAAGCCCTCCTGAGGCAACGTCCGAAGAACAGGTTGAGCAAGGGCAGACTGATCTGGAGGTTACAGCTCCAACCACATCAGAGACTTCAACTCCGTATTCAAAGCCCCCAAAAGAAGATGAGGTAACAGTTCTGACAAGTAGCACTCTGACAAGCCCTTCTGAGGCAACGCCCGAAGAACAGGTTGAGCAACAGCAGACTGATTGGGGTAACCACACATCTGTACCTTCGGAAGTCACTCCACAACCAGAGTCATCTAGGACAGTTCATTCCTCTTCAGTTCACTCTTCAGTTATGCATCCTGTAAGAAATAACTCAGAAAAATCACACACTGTTTCACATGAGCAACTGCAACAGAATGTCTCCACGCACATCAAAATATGTGAGCGCTGTACCTGCACAGAGGAGACACTGTCATGTACTGGTTTCAGTCCAAAGAGGAGGCTCCACAGAGTGCCCTTGCCAGAGCCCAACAACCGCAACACCTTCACCATCCTGTAAGAATTTCCTTCTCTCTGTTCTCTACATTCTGCCTATGACACAGTGGCCTTTTCTTTAAGGTCTTCCTGTGCTTTCCTTTTCTCCCCTGCCCACATTCAATGGTTCTCTACTTTTATCTGTTGTTAGTAAAAGATATACTCGTTCTTAACTATTGCTTTCTCTTCTCTGGTCTTTTGCTGATAATTGCTCCTATTCCCTTACCTGTTTCATCTTTTTTTTTTTTTTTTTTTTTTTTTGGTTTTTGGGCCACACCCGTTTGACGCTCAGGGGTTACTCCTGGCTATGTGCTCAGAAATCGCCCCTGGCTTGGGTGGACCATATGGGACGCCGGGGGATCGAACCGAGGTCCTTCCTTGGCTAGCGCTTGCAAGGCAGACACCTTACCTCCAGCGCCACCTACCCGGCCCCACCTGTTTCATCTTACCCTCAACCCATTTTCCCCATCCCCACCCTCAACCCATTTTTAACCACTTTATCCATCCAGTTCTTTAAGTAGTGTTCTCCCCTTTAGCTCATTTTTTAAGTATATGCTTATCTTGTTTTCTTTATTTTCTTTTTTAATTTTATTATTTTATTTAATTTTATTTAAGTTATATTTTGTTTTATTTTATAAATTTTATTTTAGTTATATTTTATTATTTATTTTATTTTATTTTATGTCACACCTGGCAGTGCTCAAGGGTTACTCCTGGCTCTGTGCTCAGAAGTCCCTCCTGACCATATGGGGGCCATATGGGATGATGAGATTTGAACCACATCCATCCTATGTGCATGGCAAACACCTGATCACTGTACTATCTCTCTAGTCCCAACTTATCTTTCATTAGTGGTGATACAACCATGTGGTCATAAACATAAATTCTGGAACCAGACTACCGAGTTGATCATTTGTTCGCCTTGTAATCTTGGGCAAGTTGTTTAGATCTGTAACTCAGCTCCTTTTTTTTAAATTAATTAATTTTGGTTTTGGTTTGGGGCCACACCTGGAGGTTCTTGGGTTATTCCTTGCTCTGCCCTCAATAATTACTCCTGGTAGGCTCAAGGGACCATATGGAATGCCGGTGACCAAACCCAGTTTTGGTCGTGTCAGCCCTCAGTTCTCTTCACTTTAAATAGGGATTATGATAAATTATTTTAGGATTATTATCTTAGGATAAATTATTATCTTAGGATAAATTATCTTAGGATTGTTGTAATATGTGTACATTTTAATATTATAAAGTTAATACTCTCTAACAACTTTAATATCTTATAGGAATGGGGCCAAGATGATGGAGAAGTTGATTGTAAGACCTCTCAGGTCAAATTGCAATAAAACTAGTAATACTATGACATCTATATAAATACCTATTATCAGTAACTAGCATATACATGAATGTTATTTGTTTCTTTTCTTTTTTTTTTTTTTTTTTTTGTTTTTGGGCCACACCTGGCGGTGCTCAGGGGTTACTCCTGGCTGTCTGCTCAGAAATAGCTCCTGGCAGGCACAGGGGACCATATGGGACACCAAGATTCGAACCAACCACCTTTGGTCCTGGATCAGCTGCTTGCAAGGCAAACACCGCTGTGCCATCTCTCCGGGTCCTCTTATTATTCTTAATGTCATTTCAGAATTTATTTTTGCACACTGGCTTCCTATATAAAGCTCTCATTTTCCACAACTAGCATTGTGGGGACCACATGAGTATGACATTGTTTCTAGTACATGATGCTTCTGAGAAGGGATAATGCATCCAAAAAAATTGATATATAATCAAGTACTAAAAGAGACAGAATGGGGCCACAGAGTGAGACCTGAGTGATAGCACAGCAGTACTGCATTTGCCTTGCACACTGGCTGACCCTGGTTCTGTCCCTGGTGTTCCATATAGTCCCTCAAACTAGGAGCGATTTTCTTTTCTTTTTTTCTTTTTCTTTTTCTTTTCTTATCTTTTTTTTTTTTTTTTTTTGGAGGGAGGCACACCTGACGGTGCTCTAGGATAACTCCGACTCTGCACTCAGAAGTCACTTTTGGCAGGCTTGGGGACCACATGGAATGCCAGGAATCAAACCCAGGTTTGTCCTGAATCAGATGCGTGCTAGGCAAATGCCCTACTGCTATGCTATCTCTCTGGCCCAAGGAATAATTTCTGAGTGCATAGCCAGGAGTAACCCCTGAGTGTCACGAGGTGTGGCCCACCCCAAAAAAGAATAGGGCCAGAGTGACAGTACGGTGGTAGGGCATTTGCCTTGCACATGGCCAACTTGGAATGAACCCAAGTTCAATCCCCAACATCCCATATGGTCCCCGTCCCGTCCCCCCGCCAGTCTGCCAGGAGTGATTTCTGAGCACAGAGCCAGGAGTAATCCCTGACTGCCTCCTGGTGTGGCTCAACCCCTCCTCAAATAAATAAATAAATAAATAAATAAATAAATAAATAAATAAATAAATAAATAAATAAATAAAAGCATAGAAATGTATGGAATCCATAGGGGTGGAAGTCAAGGAAAACTGCATAGAGCTAACACAAATTCAATTTAGGTTGTAATTAGAGAGAAATTGTGCTTTATCAAATGGAAACAGGGTGCTTATTAAATGGCAGGGTGCTTGCCTTGTACAGGACATTCTATATGGTCCTTCAAACACTGCCATGAGTGACCGCTGACTGCAGAGCAAGGGATAAGTCCTAAGCAACGTTAAGTGTGCCTCCCTCCAAATAAAAACTTTGTGCAGCTACATAGCTGTCAATTCATGGGCACATTCTCATTATTACAATAGATCAGTAAATAGAATAAGATATGAAAATCCCACTTACCCTCCCTACTACTTGTATGATCACTGGCGATACTGTTGTTATTGCCTTCTTGTGTTTTGTTCCTTCTAGTCTCTTTTCCTTTACATTCCCACTCCTACTGAAGATAATACTTAATGATTTGTTCTTTTTCCAATGAATATCTCTTTCCACACTAGTCCTCCTCTTTTCTAATTTCTAATTTCCCTATTTTTATTATCTAGAAAGTTCAACAGAGAGCACGAACCCAAAGTTCTGGTGTTCCCTGGGATAGTTTCTTAACACTTATTGGCTGCTAATTTTGTCATTTTCCTACATATTACAATTATAAAAGTATACTCTTAATTGATTTGTAACGGGTTACAATAGATGTGAGCTTGGAAAAATTATTTAAATGCAAATTAACTGGGGCCGGTGAGGTGGCGCTAGAGGTAAGATGTCTGCCTTGCAAGCGCTAGCCAAGGAAGGACTGTGTTTCAATCCCCAGTGTCCCATATGGTCCTCCCAAGCCAGGGGCATTTTTTTTCTTTCTTTTTTTTTTTTTTTTTGTTTTTTTGTTTTTTCGGGCCACACTCGTTTGATGCTCAGGGGTTACTCCTGGCTAAGCGCTCAGAAATTGCCCCTGGCTCAGGGGGACCATATGGGACGCCAGGGGATCGAACCACAGTCCTTCCTTGGCTAGCGCTTGCAAGGCAGACACCTTACCTCTAGCGCCACCTTGCCTGCCCTAGGGGCAATTTCTGAGCGCTTAGCCAGGAGTAACCCCTGAGCATCAAACGGGTGTGGCCCGAAAAACCAAAATAAATAAATAAATGCAAATTAACTGGTATTATTTTATCTACTCTAGAAGTAGAAGCAAGAAGTTCAGATTCTGAAGAGATGCTTCATTGACTGGTGGTCCCACTTTATGTTTTTAATTGGACAAAATGGAAAGTCGGTAGCTGTAGAATTAGATATTTTCTGGATAGAATATTCCCCAAATGCTATCATAATTCTTTTGCTTGTATCTATTCCTTCTTTTCCTACCTATTCAAGTCTGTGAACTTTTTTTTCTTCACAGAAATTTCCATGGAAACTCTATTTCTTACATTGATGAAAATATATGGAAGTCATACCGTTGGTCTGAGCAACTGTGAGTATAGTCTCCAAATATGAATATAAAAAATGACTGGATCATAAGCAGCTCCTTGGTATGCATTTTTAAGCTCAATACCTCTGATAAAATGTATTTCCCCTTTATGTTCCAAAGCAACCTCTTTTGGTTATAATAGTTCTAAATATAAATAGTATATGTAAATATATATTTTATTTACTGAAATTCATATAGCAAATATTTAGTGTGCTAGAAACTGTTTGGGGTGGGACATAGGTACAAGAACAAAGTAGTAGATCATTGATCTGATTACCTCTCAATGAGATAATTTACAAATAAATCATAAAATAAATGCAGATACATATAATCACAAATATTGATGACTTCTTTGAAAAAACTGAAAAAGAAAAAAAAACATTTTAGAACAGCCAATTTTATTTATAGGTATATTTAATTAAAAAAAAAAAACCCTGTAAGTTACAGGGGTAGGAGGATTGACCAAAGTATAAAAATTACAAATAGGGATCAGAGAGATAGCATGGAGGCAAGGCATTTTCCTTTCATGCAGAAGGTCATTGGTTTGAATCGAGGCATCCCATATGGTGCCCCGAGCCTGCCAGGAGCAATTTCTGAGCATGGAGCCAGGAGTAACCCCTGAGCGCTGCCGGGTGTGACCCAAAAAAACAAACAAAAAAAAAATTTAAGAATAAATATTGTGGGGCCGGCGCTAGAGGTCAGGTGTCTGCCTTGCAAGCACTATCGTAGGACAGACCACGGTTCGATCCCCCGGCATCCCATATGGTCCCCCCAAGCCAGGGGCGATTTCTGAGCGCATAGCCAGGAGGAACCCCTGAGCGTCCGTGGCCCAAAAATCAAAAAAAAAAAAAAAAAGAATAAACATTGTAGGGGCAGGAGTAATGGCGCAGCGGTAGGGTGTTTACCTTGCACTCGGCTGATCCAGAACAGACTTCTGTTTGATCCCCCAGTGTACCATATGGTCCCCCAAGCCAGGAGCCATTTCTGAGCTCAGATCCAGGAGTAAACCCTTCACGTCACCCCCCAAAAAGGAAAGAATAAACATTGTAAAATTTAGAAATTGCCTCAATGAAAGCCAAATATGAATATCTCCAAAATGTAAGTTTATGCTTGGTTTTGATATTCTCATGGCTTGAAGAATTTTAGATTTGGTTGTAACTGATTTCCTAAAGTTCATTTTTTAATTTTCATCTGTCATAAATGATATGTAGAGTTGTCAAGATTTAATGCATTTTATTTCATATAGTTACTTATGTGAAGGTTCTTTTGGGAAGGTATTATTTCTATAACTGACATTTAATCTAAACTTCATTTCTTGGCTAAATGTATTAATTCTATTTAAAAAAATTAACTGTGCTGGGGCCGGAGAGATAGCATGGAGGCAGGGTGTTTGCCTTGCATGCAGAAGGATGGTGGTTTGAATCCCAGCATCCCATATGGTCCCCCGAGCCTGCCAGGAGCGATTCCTGGCGTAGAGCCAGGAGTACCTCCTGAGTGCCACCGCTGGGTGTGACCCCCCCCCAAATAAATAAACTGAAAAAAAATTAAAATATTTAACTATGCTGTATAAATAATGTTATAAAAGGGACCCCATTAATTAAAACTACATTATATTGGGGGCCAGAGAGATAGTGTAGGGGTTAAAGTGCTTGTCTTGCACATGGCCAACCCTAATCTAAATTTGTGGAACCACATATGACCTTCTGAGAACCACCAGGAATGATCTCTAACCACAGAACTAGGAGTCAGTCTTGAGCACTGTCAGGTGTGCCCCCAAAACAAACCCACAAATAAACATGTATAATCTTGGGCTAGGAGAAATGGTATAGGGATTAATGCAGTTTTACTTGCATGCAATCGATCCAGTTTAGTCTCTGGCATCGCATATGGTCCTCCAAGAATAACCAAATATGACTTCTGAGCATAGAGCCAGATGTAAACCCTCAGGAGGAGAACCTTCTTCCACAATGAAGTCTTTAGTTCTACACTGTGATACCTCAATATTCACACACTCTAACTTGACATGGGCATCAATCAGGAAATATTACCAGGAAAAGCTGCGAATCATGCCCCATTCTCTCTTGTTATTTTTCTCAGTGTACATTTTAAGATTATACGTCATTGATTTTTTAAAGTTTATTTTTTCTTATTTTCCTTATATATCATAATTTAATGTGCCTTTTTAAAATATAAATCATATTATATACACCTGTTGCTTTGTTATATGGGAAGGGAGATTTTTCATCCCAATATTTTACTTATAAAAGGGGTTGCCAGAGAATGCTGGAGATAAGGTATTGTATCTAAGACCCATACCTTGCACATAACTGATCCAGAATTCATTCCCATGATCCCAAAGGGTCCCTCATGCTCTGCCAGGAGTGATCCCTAAACCCTGAGTAGTGCTGGGTATGGCCCAAAAACAAAATCATGAAAAAACCCAAACAACAAACCAAAAACAAGCAAATTGACTCTGAAGTTAGGGTAGTGATTGACTGTGGTATCTGAGAAGGGCTGTGATTATTGGGCACACTTGGGCCTCTGGCATTATGGCAGTGTTTCTTGTCAAGTGGCAAAGGGGAGGTATCATTCTCTTTTTTTTTTTTTTTTTTGGTTGGGGGCCTATGGCCTATACCCATAACTGCTCAAGGCCTATTCCTGTTTCTATGCTCAAAGATTACTCTTGGCAAAGGTGGGGGACCCATGTGGGATGCCAGGAGGGATTAAACCTGGGTCAGCCTTATGCAAAGCAAGTACCCTACCTCTGTGCTATTGCTCTGTCCTCAATTATTCTTTTTTTTTTTTTTTTTTTTTTTGGTTTTTGGTTTTTGGTTTTTGGGTCACATCCGGCGTTGCTCAGAGGTTACTCCTGGCTGTCTGCTCAGAAATAGCTCCTGGCAGGCACAGGGGACCATATGGGACACCGGGATTCGAACCAACCACCTTTGGTCCTGGATCAGCTGCTTGCAAGGCAAACGCCGCTGTGCTATCTCTCCTGGCCCCCTCAATTATTCTTGAATATTTATGTCACATGCATTTTGTGCACATTTTACTTTTCAGGAAAAATTTAATGTGGCTAATAGTTAAGGCTTTCCTTTCGGTCTTAATTCCATTCTTTATGGACTTGCAGAGTAATGTTTGGGAAGAGAGGAGGAGGGAATGGCAGCCCCCATGGTTCTGGTGTCACCCAAAATTCGAATCTAACAGACTTTATGACTTAGAGAATAAGCTTTAAACGTGTAACTTGGTATGAAGAGAAGATTGCTGTGTTCATGTACATTACGGACATAATTTTGGATATAATCAAGATTTGAGTTTAAGCAGACATGACTCTCCCAAATGTAAACAAGAATTAGGGTATTTAGATAGCACTTTTTTTTTTTTTTTTTTTTTGGTTTTTTTGGGCCACACCCTGTGACGCTCAGGGGTTACTCCTGGCTATGCACTCAGAAGTTGCTCCTGGCTTCTTGGGGGACCATATGGGACGCCGGGGGATTGAACCGCAGTCCGTCCTAGGCTAGCGCAGGCAAGGCAGGCACCTTACCTCCAGCGCCACCGCCCGGCCCCTAGATAGCACTTTTATTTAGGATGCCCCCCAGGGTAGGAATTAGTCCTATGTAATAAATAGTCATAGTTATTTTGCATTTTGATCCAAAAATAACTTTTTCATTTTTCAGAATTCTCAGTGGCAATTCTTTGACTGAATTACATAAGGATACATTTGAAGGCCTGCTACCCCTTCAGTATTTGTAAGTTAATTATTTATGATTTTTTGCTATATTGTTTATCAAATAAGGGATGCAAGTTAGATCATCTTTAGAATTTCTTCCTGGTAACACAATTCTACAGTTTTTTTTTATTGTAACATTAAATACCTTTTTTTTTTTTTTTTTTTTTTTGTGTGGTTTTTGGGTCACACCCGGCAGTGCTCAGGGGTTATTCCTGGCTCCAGGCTCAGAAATTGCTCCTGGCAGGCACGGGGGACCATATGGGATGCCGGGATTCGAACTGATGACCTCCTGCATGAAAGGCAAACGCTTTACCCCCATGCTATCTCTCCGGCCCCAACATTAAATACCTTTAATGACATCTCTAACACTAAAAGCTTCCTTTGCATTTTCAAGATTATGAAAGCAAGCCTGCTCTTTAAGCCCATGTTTCCCTTTGATCTTGTATACTTTGCTTGCTAGTTTCTATGTCTCTTTGCTTGTTTTTTTTTTTTTTTTTTTTTCATTCTGGAGAAATGTGTGTTCTCTTGATTTTGTTCTTTCTCATACCTAATACATTAGCACCTCCCCCATCTTTCTAAGCAAGTTTTAATCAATAAAAATGATCTGACTCACAACAAAAATTTTCAAATGTTACCAATAGAGAAAAAGTAATGATATCTCTGAGACATCCATATGAACCTAATGTAAGTGCTAATATACGATTTCCTTTATGTTCATAGAGAGTTTCTTTATGTCCCGGGGATCAAATCCAGCCCACCACGGTCCAATTTTATATAGCCCATTAGCTTAGGAATTTTTGTTTGTTTGTTTTGTTTTTTTCTGGTCACACCCGTTTGATGCTCAGGGGTTACTGGCTAAGCACTCAGAAATTGTCCCTGGCATGGAGGGACCATATGGGACGCCGGGGGATCAAACCACGGTCCTTCCTTGGCTAGAGCTTGCAAGGCAGACACCTTACCTCTAGCGCCACCTCGCCGGCCCCCAACTTAGGAATTTTTTCAGTGAACTGAGGAGATTGCTCAAATGGTAAGTTTGATGCTTTGCATGCAGAAGGCCCAGGTTGGATCCCCAGTAGAACACAGTTCTGGGATCCCTGTTACCTGACCCCAGAGATGCACTGGAGAAGCCCCAGAGCACTAGATTCAATACATTTATTGAAATTTAAAGATGTGTGGGGAGAGAAAGAAAGGTGTCTGTTTGAGAGTGAACACAAGCTTCTCCAGAGAAGAAATAAACAAAGGAACAGACATAGGAAGTGAGCCTGCATTGATGGGAGGACACAGGCTTGGAGAGAAGCCCTGAATGCCTTTCAGGAGGAGAGTTTGTACAGTTACCCCAGTGGGTGTTTTCTCCTGGAGTTTTGCTTTCCTAAAAGTTAATCTGGGCATTGTCGCAGGAAAGCCTTTGCAGTGGTGGATCTCTTCATAACCTCATAGAGTCTTCTGCAGCTTCTCATTTCCTGAGAGGTCTACCCTTGTCTGGGTGGGGCTTTGGATTTCTGCATGGGGTGGTGCCTCAGTTTCTCCTCCTCAAAGAGCTCAGGATTTGTATTTCAAAGGAATGTGGTCTTTCAGGCTCTTGGGCTACTTCAGGGATAGGAATCTCTTCTGAAGTTTTAGTATTCCCCAAAAGCACGATTTCCAGGGACCCCTCCCTTTTTCTGCCTACAACAGCAGGAATGGAAAAGCTTCCTTATCTCAGCCTGAGTGGTCATGGTCCACTGTCTTTCCCTCTGAGGGAAGAGTTCCAGCAGGCAAAATAGTAAAGGAAGGTAGTTTTTCTGGAATGAAAATTGCTTAGAAAGTTTTAAGAGGGCTGGAAAGATAGCATGAAGGTAGGGCATTTGCCTTGCATGCAGAAGGCCCGTAGTTTGAATTCTGGCACACCACATGGTCCTCCGAACCTGCCAGGAACGATTTCTGAGTGTAGAGCCAAGAGTAACCCCTGAGCACTGCCAGGTGTGACCCAAAAACCAAAAAAAAAAAAAATTATTTTTTAAGAGGAGCATGTACTGGGCCCGGAGAGATAGCACAGCGGCATTTGCCTTGCAAGCAGCCGATCCAGGACCTAAGGTGGTTGGTTCGAATCCCAGTGTCCCATATGGTCCCCCGTGCCTGCCAGGAGCTATTTCTGAGCAGACAGCCAGGAGTAACCCCTGAGCACCGCCAGGTGTGACCCAAAAACTAAAAAAAAAAAAAAAAAAAAAGAGCATGTACTAACAACCTAAGACGGACCTCGGTTATTTCCCCAGGCGTCCCACATGGTTTCCCCAAGTCAGGAGTGATTTCTGAACGCATAGTCAGGAGTAACCCCTGAGTGTCACCAGGTGTGGCTCAAAAACAAACAAACAAAAAAAAGTTTTAAGAGAAGAAAAGGGGAGATGGGGTTAAAGAGTGAACATGGGCTTCTCCACAGTGGAAATAGGGCAAGCAAAGAACAAACAAGTAAGCGATATATATGTTCAAGGGATAAGAAGGACTCAAAGAGCAAGATAGAATTATGTTCATGTTTTTAAAGGAAAAATATTAAAATATGTTCCAGAGACTGTATGTAGCTGTAAAATCTAAGATATTGTTATTTTAAAATGTTTGATCTTTAGAGAGGATTTCTTAAGGTTGGTTTAATAAAATGAGAGGAATAAAAACTAGGGGCCAGAGAGATAGCATGGAGGTAAGGCGTTTGCCTTTCATGCAGAAGGTCATCAGTTCGAATTCCGGCGTCCCATATAGTCCCCCGTGCCTGCTAGGAGCAATTTCTGAGCATAGAGCCAGGAGTAACCCCTGAGCACTGCCGGGTGTGACCCAAAAACACACACACACACACACAAAAAAAAATTAAACCCAAATTATTACAGAACAAGAAAACTAAAGACTTACATTACTTTGAATACTGTTAGTCCCACAATTAGAAAACATTTTTATTTTAGTCATCATGACTTATGGGGCAACAACATTCTAACACCACATGCCTACCAGCATATTCCAGAATTATTTAGAATTAAATTAACACAAAGACGAA
The DNA here is from genome assembly GCF_024139225.1 of Suncus etruscus. NCBI lineage: Eukaryota > Metazoa > Chordata > Mammalia > Eulipotyphla > Soricidae > Suncus > Suncus etruscus. The sequence goes on along the minus strand of NC_064848.1, from coordinate 192,610,675 downwards.
ATACTTGAACAAAACAAATTAATTATATAGCAATATTATTAAGAGAATATTTAGGTTATCAAGAGAACAGTTCCGGTGTTAAGAATTTTTTTGTAGGGAGATGGGGGCATTGGTGACAGGAAGGTTGCATTGGTGAAGAGAGGTATACTTTTTATGATTGAAACCATGCTTTATGTTTGTAACCATGCTGCTTAAATAATTATTTAAAAAAAAAGAGAATTGTAGGGGCTGGAGCTATAGCAGTGGGTAGTGCATTTGCCTTGAATATAGTCAACCAGGTTCTATCCCCAGCATCCCATATGGTCCTCTGAACCTTTTAGGAGCAATTTCTGATCACAGAGCCATGAGAGATTCCTGAGCACTACCTTGTGTGACTCTAAAATAAACACAAAATTTGAAATTTTTTCAGTGTAAGAATTGTTGAATTATTGGGTATCATCAGGCAGACATCCTGAGAATGATCTTGTTACAAAAGGAGAAAGGTAATAGACAGGAAAAATACTAAATACTTCTAGAGTACCAATAGAAAACAGAAAATCAGACCCAGATCTTATAGGCTTTGAAGAACAAGCCAGGAATAGCTTACCAAACTACCTTGTACATCAGCTTTGCTCTAGGACACTCAAACCTGCAATGACAGGCCTAGAGGGTTTGTTCCACACCAGTCACTGCTTCAGTTGATTTTGAATAGAACTGATAATACACATCTTGAATACATTCTCAAGTGAGACTGGTATTCGAGAACTACTTTGGAATGTTAATATGATGGCTGCATTGTGGGCTCAAAAGGGAAAGATGGTCAGAAGTGATAGTACAGAGGGTCAGGTGCTTATCTGGCACATTGGCAACCCAGGTTTAATCTCCAGCACCATATAGGATCCCCTGGTCACCTCCAGGAGTGATCCCTGTAAAGCCAGGAGTAAAAGTCCTGAGTACTACTGCTGAGTGTGGCAAGATGGAAGAATGAAAGGGAGATAGGGAGATGGGGAGATGGAAAGACCGATTGGGAGATAATTCTACCCATTGCTGCTATGTGAGAGACTTAACTGGAATCAACAGACACGAAAAAGTCAACTCTAGTCAAGAGTTGGGGGTGTTTTTCAAGAGTAAATCTAGTATTCTTAAGTTCCACCACTGTACAAACTGAAGCAGTGAAATTCATGAAATATTAAGAATCAAACTGAATAAAAAATTAATTTCTATTCTGATAGAAAAGTTTAATTTGTATTAGTTCAAAGTTAGAAGAGTAACTTCATTTGTGTCTTTGATTTCTTCTAATGTTAGTCTAGGAAAACAACTAAATCAGGAAGGTATATAAACAAGAGAAATAATTTTATTAAATATAATTAAATAATAATTATATATGGAGCTAAAAACTTGAGCCCAATCTAGAGAACATAAAAATCATCTAATCCTTTGTTTTGAGGAAAGGTTATCTCCAATATTAGAATAATGTAATTGATTATTTTATTTATGAAAATTTTATAGTTGGGAGAAATGAAAGCAGGGTTTGGGGTTCTACTTATTCAATATTATTTTGATTTCTTTTAGTTATTTCTACTAATTAGATATTTGATAGTAAATTGAAACAAAATTTTTCTTTTACTTTTCCTAGAGACTTATCCTGCAATAAAATACAGTCTATTGAGAGACGTACATTTGAATCAATACCATTTGTGCAGTTTATGTAAGTTAAAGATATATTTTATTGGGTTGGAGAGATAGCACTACGGTACGCATTTGCCTTACAAGCAGCCAATTCAGGATGGACGGTGGTTCGATTCCCAGCATCCCATATGGTCCCCCAGACCTGCCAGGAGCAGTTATTGAGTGCAGAGCCAGGAGTAACCCCTGAGCACTGCCGGGCATGACCCCCCCAAAATTATTATATGTGTAACTTTTACAAAACTTAATTGTAAGCCTCTTATACATTTGAAATATTAAGTTATTAAGTAGCTACTAAATTATATGGCAGATCCTTTGCCTCTAGTAAAGATTAGTTATGAGAATTACTCATTAGAGGGGGTTGGAGAGATAGCACAGCGGTAAGACATTTGCCTTGCATGCAACCAACCTGGGACAGACCCTGTTCAATTCCTGGAATCCCATTGGTCCCCCAAGCCTGCCAGGAGCGATTTCTTAGCACAGAGCCAGGAGTAACCCCTGAGCATTGCTGGGTGTGACCCCAAATCCAAATCAATTAATAATTTAATAGAATGCTTTAAAAAGGAAGAATTACTCATTAGAACAATGTGAACAATCTAGAACAGTGATCCTTAACCAGGATGATTTTGTACCCACATAACATTTGACAATGTCTTGAGATTTTTTTAAATGATCAGAACACTACTAGATCTACCACTGACATCTAGTTGAGTAGAAACTTCCAGATAGGCTACTTAATATTTGTGATGCATTGGATAGCCCCCAATAATTATCTAGTCCAAACATGAAAATAGTTCTGAATTCATTAATCCCTCTTTTAGAGAACTAACTTAAGTATTAAGCATTTCTTAGTTTTTATTTTATGCCCCCACAACATTATACACATCAAAGTATAAATCTTAAGCAAAGGCCTTCCACAGTGAAGTTTCTTTAGTGTATGAAGTGTTGTAGTTATGTTTCATCACATATAAATTAGAAGCAAACCCAGGTTAGAGAAAATACAGGGGTTAAGATGCTGGGCTTACATTCACACCACCTTGATTGGATCCCTGGTGCAACATGATAGAGTATAAACTCTGAAATTAGAAGCAAGACCAAAGAATAAATGTTCTAAAATAATCTAATTTTTTTTCTTCTATCTTTTTCATAGAAATCTTGGTTGCAATTTACTCACAGAACTGAGCTTTGGAACATTTCAGGCCTGGCATGGGATGCAGTTTTTACACAAGTTGTAAGTAAAGAAGCAGATAAATAGATGTGATAAAACTATGCACAAAACATCAGTTATTCATTTTGTTTTTTTGTTTTTTTTTTTTTTGGTTTTTTTTTTTTTTTTGGTTTTTGGGCCACACCCAGTGGTGCTCAGGGGTTACACCTGGCTGTCTGCTCAGAAATAGCTCCTGGCAGGCACGGGGGATCACATGGGACACCGGGATTGGAACCAACCACCTTTGGTCCTGGATCGGCTGCTTGCAAGGCAAACGCTGCTGTGCTATCTCTCCGGGCCCACATCAGTTATTCATTAACTGGTATAAGCTTCTTGTGAAATGTGAGAAGTATGTCTTGAGATTCTTTCCCCTTTTTTATTTTTAAAGGAGAAACAAAGATATTTGCACAGTAATGGCCAGCTTTGCTTTCCCTATTATTGGTTATTATGAGCACCAATGAAAGGTGCTCATGTTAGTATTGTCATGGGATTCCCACGAATGCTGCTCTGATCAATGAACGAGCCTTTTTGGTTCCCTTGTTTGATTCCTGCACATCTTAAAAGTTTTCCTTACTACTTAAACAGATGCCAACAAAGAGCTGGAAAGAACTAAGTTTAACAGTTTTTACTGGGAGTTGAGGGGGAGCAAAAGTTAGGAATGTGCCCCAAATAGTAGTTGTTTTACATGGTTGAAGCAGGGGATCTGAAAAAAAAACATGTGTTAGGACACTTCTTTCCCTAATAACCTAAAACATTATTTTGAATAGAGTTTTACTTCTACAGTGAATTCACTGTGCACACTACAAATCTTTTAACTATAGGGGAAAAAGGTGTGTGTGTGTGTGTGTGTGTGTGTGTGTGTGTGTGTGTGTGTGTGTGTGTGTCTGTGTCTGTGTCTGCACATGCACATGTAGGAGGAGGCCACACCAGGAGTTCTAGGGTAGGGTGAAATATGATGCCAAAGATAAGTCTGGGCCTTATACGTGATAGGCATGTGCTCTACTACTCGTGTTGTCTCTCTGAACCCAAAAATGTTTATGTTATATTATAGTGTGAGGGCTGGAGCAATAGCACAGTTGGGGGGGGGGGCGGTGAGGTGGCGCTAGAGGTAAGGTGTCTGCCTTGCAAGTGCTAGCCAAGGAAGGACCGTGGTTCGATCCCCCAGCGTCCCATATGGTTCCCCCAAGCCAGGGGTGATTTCTGAGCGCTTAGCCAGGAGTAACCCCTGAGCATCGAACGGGTGTGGCCCAAAACACCAAAAAAAAAAAAAAGCACAGTGGGTAGGAATTTGTCATGCATGTGACCATTCTAGGTTCAATCCTCGGTACCTCATATAGTGTCCCAATTCTGCCAGGAGTTATTTCTGAGCACAGAGCCAGAAACAGAGTAACCCCTGAGCACTGCCAGGTATGGCCCCAAACAAAAATATAAACAAAAATTGTAGTGTGAAAAGTATTTCTCAAAAATGCATTGCTGTAGTGTATATAATTCCATATGTTTTCTTTTCTGATTTTTGTCTTCTGTAAGAAGTGTGGGGTTTTTTTTTTATCACTGTTAGCTGAAAATGTTTCTCCATGATTTCTGTGTGACTTGATCTGACAAAGCAGATCATAGTATGTTCATAGGCTTAAGGGAAATTTTAGACTCAAGCTGAAGATTCTCCTGAAAGCCTGATATTGTGGGGAAAGGACCCTGAGAAACCATTTTTCTTTTTGTCAATTTAGTAAGGAGCATGTTCATTAGGTTCCTCCACCAATAGTAACCTCAGTGAATTTAACACCCCATCTTTATAATACCAAAGTCATAAGAACCTGAATATCAATCTAGTTTCATAGGCAACAGAGGGGTGGGGGGGGATGGAATCAGAGTTCATAAAAGTTAAGTCAAGAGTGGAGCCAGTTCTGGGAGCCAGAACTATACTAAGACTGGTATACAGAGTACAGCAGGGTCTTTGTCAACCAGGAACCTTGAATACCTAGTTGACTCCATGTCTTTTTTTTTTTTTTTTTTTTGGTTTTGGGCCACACCTGGCAGTGCTCAGGGGTTACTCCTGGCTGTCTGCTCAGAAATAGCTCCTGGCAGGCACGGGGGACCATATGGGACACCAGAATTTGAACCAACCACCTTTGGTCCTGGATCGGCTACTTGCAAGGCAAACGCCGCTGTGCTATATCTCCGGGCCCTGACTCCATGTCTTAACTTTTTTTTTTTTTTTGTGGTTTTTTTTGGGTCACACCCGGCAGTGCTCAGGGGTTATTCCTGGCTCCAGGCTCAGAAATTGCTCCTGGCAGGCACGGGGGACCATATGGGGCTCCGGGATTTGAACCGATGACCTCCTGCATGAAAGGCAAACGCCTTACCTCCATGCTATCTCTCCGGCCCATGTCTTAACTTTTGTACTAAGTGCTGCAGTGAATAATGTGTGCTTATATCATTTGGAATGTCTGTTTTTCTCTTCTGAAGTTTGATGCCCATTGGTGTTTTCACATATTTTAGTTGTAGTACTTGCTCTTTTGCTCTGGTCTTCACATTCCTCTCTCTGACTGCAATGTAGCTGAAAACTGGTTACCAATGACAACAGAGTTGTAAGACAGGCCACAGAACTGCCAGAAATCATGCTCAGTAAATGTGGCGACATGGGTGATTGAATTCAAAGCCAAATGCTTGTAGTGAGGGAGCTTTTAATCCTCTGAGCTTTTCCCCATCCCTATATATAGGTGTAAGGTATTGGGGGTGAGGGGTGTTGGGCCATAACTGGTGATGATCAGAGGTAATTCTGTGGGACCATCTTGGATGCTGATGATCAAACCTGGGTGAGCCACTATGCAAGGTACACATACCCTACCCTACCCACTATGCTATCACTTGAGCCCCAGTAAGATGTTTCTAAAAGGCCATGTAATATTTCCTGGAGAGGAATGAGAAAGGTTCTTACACATCACTGACCCATGTTCAGTTTTTAGCACCTTGCACGGTCCCTTAAGAACCATGAATATACAGCCAGGAGTAAGCTGTGAGCACAGCTGGGTGTGGCCCAATAACAAAAATGGGGCCAGGGAGGATATCACAGTCTTTTCTGTTGTTTTTGGATTAAGCCCTGTATTTTTCTTGGGGTGCTCCTGGCAGTGCTTGAGGGGGACCATATAGTGCCAGGTATTGAACCTGGGTATATGAAAGCAAGTCATTTACCCCAGTCCTTTGTTCTTTTTTTTTTTTGGTTTTGGTTTTTGGGCCACACCCGGCGTTGCTCAGGGGCTACTTCTGGCTGTCTGCTCAGAAATAGCTCCTGGCAGGCACGGGGGACCATATGGGACACCGGGATTCGAACCAACTACCTTTGGTCCTGGATCGGCTGCTTGCAAGGCAAACACCGCTGTGCTATCTCTCCGGGCCCCAGTCCTTTGTTCTTTTGAACTCCATTTTTGTTTGTTTTTAGATCAGCTTGTCCAAAGATATTCAAGGAACTACTTTTGGTGGTGCTTAGGCCATACTAGGGGACCCTCAGAGCCTCACAAATACCAGACATGAGCTCTGCCACTAATTCCCCAACTCAATCATGGTCTTCTAGGCTGATAAAACAAACAAACAAAAAAACTTGCTTCTTTACTTACTGGGCTGGGGAATTTCGAGGCTTCACACCTCAAGACAAGTGCTTATCTGACCCACAGCCAACAGTTCACATTTTACTCTGCGAAGCATAAAGATAAGCCTGTGAATAAAAAAAAAAGGCACTGAGCTAGGAATCAGCATAGGTCTTATTTATAAAATGCAGAAGTAATCGATTTGGAGAGAGAATTGGCATGCAAAGCATGCACTCAGGCATCCCTTCCACTTTTTGACTATAAATACTTGTTTTTGTATATGTGTGTGTGTGTGTGTGTGTGTGTGTATATATATATATATGTATATATGTATAGATATATATTTTTTAACCCATGTGTAAAAAACGTTCACTCATTTGGTAACTATGTTTAACTTTTTTGAGTAACTACCAAATTGTATGTGTTGCACCTTTTTATATATGCATCTGAAGTTAATAAGATTTCCAATTTCTCCATCTCCTTGCTTATATAATTTTAGCCATCTTACTGAGTATAAAATTGTATCTCAGTGTGACTTTGATTTGTATTTCTAATATACTTTCATGTGCTTAATGTAAGCATTTAAAAGTTCTCTGGAGGGGCCAGAGTGATAGCACAGTGAATAGGGTGTTTGCCTTGCACAAGGCCCACCCAGGTTTGATCTTTGGCATCCCATATGGTCCCATAAGTCTTCCGGAAGTGATTTCTAAGCACAGAGCCAGGAGTAACTCCTGAGCATCCCTGATTGTGGCCCAAAAGATCAAAACAAAGTCCTCTGAAGAAATTTTTCTTCAGGGGGCCAGAGGGATAGTATAGAGAGAAGGCACATGCTTTGCTGAACCAGATTCAAACCTCAGCACTTCATATGTTCCCCCAAGTTCTCCGGGAGTGACTCTTGTCTGAGTGCAGATCCTTGAGTAAGCCCTGAGTCCCTGAGTGCAGAACTCGGAATAAGCCCTATTATTGGGTCTGACCCAAAAGCAAACAAAATGTTTTTCTAAATCCTTTGCCCATTTTAAAATATGTTCTTTTTTGTTCTAAATACTATTTTTTCAAAATGGTGAAGCAATGGGACCGGCGAGGTGGCGCTAGAGGTGAGATGTCTGCCTTGCAAGCACTAGCCAAGGAAGGACCTCGGTTCAATCCCCCGGTGTCCCATATGCCCTCTCCCCAAGCCAGGGGCAATTTCTGAGCGCTTAGCCAGGAGTAACCCCTGAGCATCAAATGGGTGTGGCCCGAAAAAAAAAAATGGTGAAGCAAGATAGGTTTTATTCGAACTTATTTAGAAAGATATGAGAGGAGAAAAAGGAGGGAGAGAAGTGTTTATTCAGGAGGGAGCACAGGCTTCTCCAGAGTGGAAATAGGCAAAGAAACAGACCAGCAAGCATGTTCATTGGAGAACACAGGCTTGAAGAGTAAAGTATATACTTCTTTTAATATTCTTATTGCTTTCTAGGTATGTGATCTACAAGTACTGTCACACATTCTGTGTGTGTCTAGTTTCTTCAAAGTGTCCTTTGGAGTAAATTTTTTTTGGTTTGTTCTTTGGTTAGTTTTTTTTTGGGGGGGGGAGGGGCGGGGGTCACACCCAGCAGTGCTCAGGGGTTACTCCTGCTCTGTGCTCAGAAATTGCTCCTGGCTCGGGGGACCATCCGGGATGCAAGGGATCGAACCCGCCACATCCATCCTGGGTCAGTTGCATGCAAGACAAACGTCCTACAGTTGTGCTACCACTCTGGCCCTGGAGTAAAATTTTAAATGTTTGGACCAAAGAGATAGTAGAGTGGATTGGGTACTTGCCTTGCACATGCAGTTAACCCGGATTTGATCCCTGTACCATAGGGTCCCCTGAGCCCTTCCAAGAGTGATCCCTGAGCACTGAGCCAGGCATTGGAACATTGTAGTAATGTAACAACCACAATAAAAAGATTTTTTTCCACGTAGTATTGTCATCAGTAGGATATTTAATGTCAGTTTATTTTTGGACTGTCAGTTCTTTCCATTGATTTCTGTCTGTGCTTATGCCAGCATCACACTAAGTTTGTTCTTTATTGCAATAGACTACTTAGGGGCCCTTTGAATTGTAGTATGAATTTTAGAATTAAAATGCTTTATGAGGGATCAGAGCAATAGTACAGAAGAGGAGAACATTTGCCTTGCACACGGTCAACCCATATTCGATCCCCAGCATCTCATATGGACCCCCAACATGGCCAGGAATAATTCCTGAGTGCAGAGCCAGGAGTGACCCCTGGGAATTGTTGGTTATGTCCCTCCTCTCCCCAAAAGAGAATGCCCTGTGTAGTGCCAGAGACTGTAGCTTGCCATCTCCTGGAAAGACATGAACTGGGGGTCTGGAAAGAAAGTGCAGCAGGTAGGGCACTTGCCTTGCACAAGGATAATCTGGCTCGATCCTCAGTACCATATTTGGTCCCCTAACAACTCTAGGAGTGATCCTTTAGCACAAAGCCAGGAATCAGTCCTGCATGCTGCCACGTGTGCCCTCTATTCCACATAAGGAAGAAGGCAAAAGCAAGCTGGGACCTTGATTTAGATCACACTAAAAACATAGTTCAGGGGCTGGGCAGTGGAGCTAGAGGTAAGGTGCCTGCCTTGCCTGCGCTAGCCTTGGATGGACCGCGGCGGTTCGATCCCCCGGTGTCCCATATGGTCCCCCAAGCCAGGAGCGACTTCTGAGCGCATAGCCAGGAGTAAACCCTGAGTGTCACCGGGTGTGGCCCAAAAACCAAAAAACCAAAAAAAACAAAACAAAAAAAAAAAACATAGTTCAATTTGACGAATACTATTGACAATATTGTTCTGGTCAAGACATGTCTTTCTATTTATCCCAGGTATTTTTAAATTTTGGGTTTGGTTTTAGGGCCATGCCCAGTGTTACTCAAGGTTATTCCTGGCTCTCGGTGCTCAAGTGACCCTTGATGGGAACCAGATGCATGCCAGAGATTCAAATCTGTGTCAGTGGATACAAGACAAGCATCTTGACCCTTGCACCATTCTCTAACCCCTTTATTCTTTTGTTTGTTTTTGGCCACACCCAGTGGCACTAAGAGATTGCTCCTGACTCTGCGCTCAGAAATCACTCCTGGCAGACTCAGGGAACCTATATGGAATGCTGGGGATTGAACCCTGGTTGACCATGTGCAAGGCAAAAGCCCTACCCACCGTGCTATTGCTTCTGGCCCCTCCTTTATACTGTTTAATGTCATTAGAGATTAAATCATTTTTTGGGTGGTTTTGTTTTGTTTTGGGACCACAATTGGCAGTTTTCAGGGGTTATTCCTGGCTCTGTTCAGGGGTCATTTCTGGAGAGTTTGAGGGAAGATGATGGAAGGGAAGGGAATAACTATTTAACCTAGATCAGCTACATACAAAGCAAGCATCTTACCCACTGTACAATATATCACTCCAGTCTTACTCTTGGATCTAAGCCCAGGGGTCACATGTGACAGGCTCAAGAAACATATGAATGCCAGGGATCAAATTTTGGTTGGCTGCGTGCAGGGACCTACCTGCTGTACTATTGCTTCGATCCTATATATAAAACTTTGAAATTTTCATTTAATTACTCATTAGCTAATATATAGCATTTTGCATATTCTTATATAGTACAACCTTGTCGAATTCATTATTTTTTCTAGAGTTACAAAGAATTTGTCTCATGATCCAGTTTCCCAGGAATTTGCTAGAGCATTTTAAAGCACCTATGGATCTTTTATTATTCAGCTTTGCCTTTTTAGCATTTTGGACAAGCTAACTTTTATGCACTAGCTTTTATCTGTTACATCATGCAAGAGCTATTTGTTGAAATACTTGTGACTATTTTCAAAAATGCCCGTGAGGAGAACTATGTACAGTTCCTCCATTAGGAGGTGCTCAAGGCTTACTCCTGCCTCTCTGCTCTGGGCTCACTCCTGGCAGTGTTCAAGTATCCATTTATGGTGCCAGGGATCAAACGTGGGTTGGCTGCATACAAGGCAGGTTCCTTATCCCCTGTACTATCACACCAGTCCAAAGACAAAATCTTTCAAGTGAGAACTCACTAAGAATCACCAGACAGATATAATTCTGACCATTATTTGAGAATGAGGCTGTGAAGATACCAGTTCCACTCCGTTCCCTGTGATACTACTACAGAAATGAGCTACTTTTCAAGCTACTATTACAATGGAGTATAAAAAGTCTAAGCAGCACATGTCTCACTATTCTTACAGGAATTTGTCTGTTTTCCTCAGATGAATGTTTGTGGGTTTTGGTATAAACACCTCTAGTTAAATTTCCAGAGTTTTAAAAAACTAAATCTTGGGCTGGAGAGATAGCACGGAGGTAGGGCATCCCTACTTCCCAAGCCTGCCTGGAGTGATTTCTGAGCGTAGAGCCGGGAGTAACCCTGAGCACTTCCAGGGTGACCCCAAAACCAAAAAATATCCAAAAAAATTAAATCTCCAGGTTTTGTTGTTGTTGCTGCTTTTGAGGAGGGAGGAATATAAGATTCACTTATATTCACTTATAACCTGGTTTTAAATCTCTAAATCTCAATGACTATAAATAGATATTTACTCATGATAGATTTTTTTTTCGGTTTTTGGGCCACACCCGGAGGTGCTCAGGGGTTACTCCTGGTTGTCTGCTCAGAAATAGCTCCTGGCAGCCACGGGGGACCATATGGGACACCGGAATTCAAACCAACCACCTTTGGTCCTGGATCGGCTGCTTGCAAGGCAAACGCCACTGTGCTATCTCTCCGGGCCCATGATAGATTATTTAAAAGGGGGAATAAAAAGAGAAAGTGTGTGTGTGTGTGTGTGTGTGTGTGTGTGTGTGTGTGTGTGTGTGTGTGTGTTTCACCATACCGGGTCATGGTTGGCATGTCTTCGGGAGTTGCCTCCACTGGTGGTTAGGGGTGTCATGCAGTTCTGGGGATGGACCTCCTGAAGCTTGTAGTCCCTGTACTCAGCTAGATAAGCCATCTCTTCAGTCCCAGAATGAAATTGTGATATTCTCTCCAACATAAGACAGGAAGTTTGTGAGTGAGTTTTTCTTGCTGGGCCACATCTAGCAGTGCTCAGGGCTTATTCCTGGCTCTGCTCAGGAATTATTCCTGGTAGGACTTTGGGGACCATATTGGGTATCAGGGATCAAACTCTAAGATGATGAAGTTTAAAAAAAAAAAAGATGATGAAGTTTGAAACTGTATTTCTATATTTAGGGCCCTCAGAAAATGAAGGTTAAAGTAGCAACCCTTTAATCTCTATGCTTCATACAGGCTAAACACAGGCTTTCAAGTCAGAACTGAATTCAAATCCCAGCTGTGCTTTTTACTGGCTTTATGACCTGAAACAAGTTGTATAAATACTCTGTGCCTCTGTTTCCTCATTTGTAAAACAGATTAACAATATATACCAATCAGATAAAATTGTGAATTAAAAGTGAACTGCTGATCACAGATGCCAGACATCTGGCAATAGGTATTAGGTATTGTTACTGTATAAATGTCTTTATAATATTCTGGGGGCTGGAGTGATAACACAGTGGTAGGGCATTTGCCTTGCACGAGGTCAACTGAGGAGGACCTAGGTTTGATTCCTGGCATCCCATATGGTCTCCCATGCCTGCCAGGAGCAATTTCTGAGCACAGAGCCAGGAATAACCTCTTAGTGCTGAAGGGTGTGGCCCCAAACCGGGAAGGGGGGAAAATCTGCAAGAATATGCTAATGACTCTTTTTTTCCTTTGCTAATGATTCTTAGTAAAGATGCTAATATAATGTTAATGGAGTATGCTAATGATTCTTGAGTACAGTTAACCTATTCAAAGTATATTTCTGTATTTCTGGTTCTTTTTTTTTTCTATTATTTGTTTACTTGTTTTCAAGACTTGAGAAAAAACCCATTTGAGCATTTTGGAACAAAAATTTGTGTCAAAAATGAACCTGATTTATTTTTACCAATATATACAGAATGGTATTTTTTAAAACAAACATTTCTGAAGTGTCTATTAAAGACCTGATATTATCAGGCCAGTAGCAGTCAAATGACCCTGTCATTCAAGAATTGATGGGTCAGAGCAATAGTACAGTGGGGAAAGCATTTATCTTGCACGTGGCTGACATGGGTTCAATCCCCAGCATCCCTTATCTTCCACCAACTACCATCAGGAGTGATTCGTGAGTGCAGAGTCAGGAATAACCTCTGAACATTGGCAGGTGTGACCAAACAACAACAAACACAACAACAACAACAAAACAGAAGTTAAGCTGACAGTCAAGAGACTAGCAAGGGAACCAGGGATCACGCAGTGTGGCAAAAGCTTGGCATAGAGATGTCTGTGGAGCGGGTTCTCAACTCCTCCTAGATTTATCCCTTTGGTTCCCAAGTCAAGGGATTGACCCTACTTTAGCTTTGGATATGTTAAACCATGAAATTTAAATTTCTCGGTATAAAAGAAACACTTAAAATATGGAGGCATTGGAAATATTATTTCCTGGGACTGGAGCAATAGCACAGCAGGTAGGGTATTTGCCTTGCTTATGGCCGACCCATGTTTGATCCTTGGCATCCCATATGATCCCCTAAGCACTGCCAAGAATGATTTCAGAGAGCAGTCAAGAGAAAACCCCAGTAGGTGCTCCGCCTAATGTGGCCAAAATAAAACAAAACAAAAAAAAAACAAAAAACAAAGACCCCGAAAAGAACATTGTTTTCTCCAGAGAAAGTCATTCCTGTGGTTTTCTTTTTCTTTCTTTCTTTTTTTTTTTTTTTTGGTTTTTGGGTCACAGCTGGCAGTGCTCAGAAATTACCTCTGGCAGGCACAGGGGACCATATGGAATGCCAGGATTCGAACCACCGTCCTTCTGCATGAAAGGCAAACGTCTTACCTCCATGCTATTGCTCCGGCCCTCAGTTTTCTTTTTTTAGGGGTTGGGGTCAGGGGCCACACCTGGTGATGCTCAGGAGGTTACTCCTGGCAGGCTTGGGGGATCATATGAATGCTGGGATCAAGTCCAAGTCAGCTGTGTGTAAGGTAAGCAAACCTAACTGCTGAACTGTCTCCAGTCCCTATTCTGGGGTTTTCAATCTAAAAAGTTCTTTGGCACTTTTTTTCTTTACTATACACTTGATTTTCTTTTTTTTTTTACTCTTTTTTTCACTTTATCATCCAGAGATTTGGATGTTTTCCAAAAGAAGAGTGCTTTATGGATACTCAGGGTGATTATAGATAATCACAGAAAATAATGGATTTTAACCTTCAAGTTCCATATCAGAAAATATAAATTTTCATGCTAGTTATTGACAATGCAGATCATTTAAATTTTATTGTTTTGTTTTTGTTTTAGAATTCTCAGTCGTAATCCTCTGACAACTATTGAAGATTCGTATCTTTTTAAATTGCCAGCATTGAAATATCTGTAAGTATTAAGTGTTTTGCACACAAATTTAAAATTCAGAGTTTTAACTTTAACTGGGATTATTGAAATGAGAGTTATTGGCAAAGGAAAAGATTAAGGAAAAATGTAGAGGTCAGAGCGAGAACACAGCAGGTTGGGCATTTGCTTTGCACACAGCTGACCCGGGTTCCATCCTAGATGGTCCCCTGAGCCTGTCAGGAGAGATTTCTGAGTGCAGAAGCAGGAGTAACCCCTGAGCACCGCTGGGTGTGTCCCAGAAACAAAACAAACAAAAAAAGAATATAAATGGGCAACAGTCAACCAAAACCAGCAAAGTTGAAGAACACATTTAGATAAGGAACATACAGATACGTGTAGATTTATTTCATAAAATAAGGTATAATAATGTACACATTGTTTGTTTTATTTTGGACCACACCCTGCTGTGCTCAGGGATATTTGTTGGCAGGCTTTAGGGGACCATCTGGAATGCTGGGGACTAATAAAAAGGCCCAGATATATAGTTCAGTATGTTGGATCTTAAGTGTTGCATGCTGGAAGCATGGATTCAGTCTCTGGCAACTTAAGTTCACCTGAGTTCTACTGGGAACGGCCCACAAAGGCAGTGCCCAGAGTATCTCCAAATACTGTCAAATATGACCCCAAAATCCAAGCCCACCCCACCTCACATGAAAAAGAGTTGTCAAGTGAGGAAGATGAGAATGAGAAGTCAGATAATGGTACCACCCCCCCCAAAAAAAAGGCTGTTAAATCTACCAGTCATTAATTTAATTACATAAAAAAATTTAAAAATAAGAACTTTCTAGAATTAATATCTATGGCAAACAGTTGATCTAGTTTTGCAGCGAATCCAGGATCAAAGTTCTCATATCATCAGTCTCATCTCTTTAACACTAGAATATTTATATTTGTATTCACAGCATACAAACTTGTGCTTCCTTCCTCAGAGACTTGGGGAAAACACAAACACCTCTTGGACCAGTTGAAAACATACTTATGATGACTCTTGACTTGGAAAAACTGTAAGTTGATTTTTCTTACATTTTGATTATTTTCTTAGTTTTTTTTTAAGGCTTGTTTCTTTTCTTTTTCTTTTGTTTGGGGGGGGTTTGGGCCACACCCAATGATGCTCAGGTGTTACTCTGGCTATTCCCTCAGAAATTGCTCCTGGCTGGGGGGCCATATGGGACACCAGGGGATTGAACTGCAGTCAGTTCTAGGTTAGCATGTGCAAGACAGATACCCTACAGCTTACACCACCGCTCCAGCCTCTCTCTTTTTTTTTCTTTCTCCTTTGTTTTTTTGTTTTGGGGCCTCACCTGGTGAGGCAGGCTCTAGGGGCCATATGAGGATGGAACTTGAGTAGACCGCATACAAGACAAATGCCCTACCTGCTGTGCTATTGCTCCAGCCCCAGCTTGTTTATTTTTAGGCTAGGTCTATTAAAGTATAATTTTATTTTAAAAATATTAAAATTGTCAAAAAAAGAAAAAAATATTAAAACTGAGATTCCATAGTTTACAGTGTTGTTGGTAATGGTTTCTCATGCACGAATTCCAATATCACATCCCTTTACAGTGTATCTTTCTCTCTCTTAAGGACCCCAACACTTCTCCCCAACCTGACTCAGTTGTATGGATCTTCTTCTAATATATTGCCTTTAGAACTTTTGGATTGTTGCTACCTTGCTGCATAATTTTTAAGTCTCACATACCAGAAAAATCATTCTCTGTCCCTTTCTGACTGACCATGATAAGTCTAGTTCCAATTTTCATGTAATAAGATTTGTTATTTTAAGATTACAGTTTAGTGGGTTCCATTTATTTATTTATTTATTTTGGTGTTGCTAGGGAAGGAACCTGGGGACTCAGGAAAAGTATGTTCTACTGAACCCATATCACTGATCTTATCTGTTTACATTCATTCCCCTCCTTCCACAGTCAGGTCTTTGGTACTACCAATCTGATTGTTATTCTTTTAATTTTGTCTTTTCCAGAGTGATCTATAGATGAAATAACATTTTCTGTGCCCTTTTGTGCTTGTTTTTATTTCACTTAGTATGATCCTTTCTCACTTCACAGTCAGGTCTTTGGTACTACCAATCTGATTGTTATTCTTTTAATTTTGTCTTTTCCAGAATGATCTATAGATGAAATAACATTTTCTGTGCCCTTTTGTGCTTGTTTTTATTTCACTTAGTATGATCCTTTCTCACTTCACCCAAGTTGTCCATTCCTTTTCATGGCTCAGTAATTATTCTAGTCATACAGCTCTATCAGGTTATTCGGTCATCATCAGTTAATAAACTTTGAATTGTTTCTAGGTTGATCTCTGTATGTGCGTGTTTTTAATGTATAAATTTTGGTCTTGTTTTATATTTTGGAGGCATTTTTTTGGCTGCATCCAGCTGAACTCAGGATTTACTCTTGAATCTGTGGCAGGATTTAGGGACCTAAATTTAGTGCTGGAAATTGAGCTTAAGTTGATCACCTGCAAGATAAATGCCCTACTTGCTAGACTGTCTTTCCTAGCCCACCCTAACAGACATTTACATGCTCAAAAAGAAATCTCAAAAAATACTTTAAAGCCCCAGGGTGTGTCTTGGTCGTAGTCTATTGTGCCCTGCATTTCTGACACCTGGATTTGATCTCCCACACTCCTTCATAGCATAGTTGCTGAGTTCTGCCCTCCCATAGCATAAAAAGTCAGAATATGAATGAAGTATTCAAATGCCAATCTGTGAGGAAACACATAAAGATGTGATTGCTTCAGCATATGCTGTGTAGACTTAGTTTTTGAGAAGTTGCTCAGCTATTTTCTCAAATGGTTGTACCAGTACATACATTAGTGGTGTATGAGAGTTGTGATTACCTTACCTCTTAATCTGGTCACTGTATTTCAAGTTTTTAAAAAAAATGTTTAGCCTTTCTTGTGGTTGTATAGGGCTAAACTCATTGTGGTATTATATTGCATTTTTATATGATATTGTTTAATGTCTATTCATGTATGCAATATTTTTTCAATATATTCAAATCCAATTCTTTTTACTTGGTTTGTTTTTTGGGCCATACCTGATGGTTCTCAGGGTTTACTCCTGGCTGTGGGCTCAGGGATCAAACCTGGGTTGACTATGTAAAAGTGATCTACCTGCTGTACTATCTTTCCTGTCTCCTTAAATCTAATCCTAATTAGATATATTAATGACGTATTTTTATGAGTTTTTATATTTACTGAGTTTTAAAAATGCTTTTGAGAGTCCAGGGAGATAACCTAAAGGACTAAGTGCATAATTTGCATATGGAAGCCTCAGATTCAAACCCCCATACTGCAAGGTCCTCGGCTCTACTTGGAGTGACCTCTGATCATTGAGCCAGGAGTAGTATACAGCACCTCTGGCTATTGCACAAACTCCCTTTCTACAAAGAATACTCTAAGTGATTTTTTACTTTATCAAATATTTCAGATTTTCTCAGATTGTAACTTATATTTTCATCATCTTCTGGAGCTGAAGAGATAGTATAGTGAGTAGGGTGCTTGCCCTGCATGCAACTGACCCTGGCCCTCATATGGTCTTCCAATCCCTACCAAGTGATCCTTGAATGCAGAACCCAGAAAAAGTCCTACACACTGGATGTGGCCCAAAAACAAAACAAAATTTGGGGGGTGGCTGAAGTGATGGTACAGAGGTTAAGGTATATATATGCCTTGCTTGCATTGGAACCTATTTAGATTCCCAGCACCAAAGAGCCCAGCAGTTCCACAACCATGTTCCTCAAGAACATTTTTTGGTGGGGGAAGGCCACACTGGAGTGCTCAGAAGTTACTCCTGGCTCTGTCTGTACTCAGGAATTACTCTTGACAGTGTTCAGGAGACCACATGGATGCCAGGGATTAAACCCGGGTTGGCTACGTGCAAGGCAAACATCCTACCTGCTGTTCTATCGCTCTTGCCTCCATTGGCTGCCTCTTCTACCTATACACAGTAACCCCTTTCCTTTGAATTTAATTTTTCATGTTTTCATTTACAGGATCCTACCTAACCATCTAGCCTGTTGCCTCTGCCAGTTTAAAAATAATATTGAAGTTGTCTGTAAGACAGTCAAGCTACACTGTGACAATGCATGTCTGACCAATACCACACACTGTGGTGAGTGTGAATTGCCTGCTAAAATTTTTGTGTTTTATGTTCAATTTTTATGTTGATTATTGACAGTCCATTTGTAAACTAATTATATCATTGCATTGTATTTTTATGCAGAGTTCAACTCCGTGTATTTCTTTTTTAATTTTTATTTTATTGAAACCAATGTGATTTGCAAAGTCCTTCATAGTTGGGTTTCATTTTTCTAAAATTTTATTTTATTGAACTCTATATTTCTGAGAACTATTTCCCTTGGTAAAAGTCAGATTCTCAGTCACATTATTACCATGTTTTCCGGTGTATAAGGTGACTTTTTAACCCATGAAAAACTATTTAAAAGTCGGGGTTGCCTTATATGCCAGTATATGGCATGCTGAAACTTACTCCAGCTTCAGAGGCGAGTGATTCGCCCCCCCTCTTCCTGCTGCATCTCATCAAGCTGCCAGGTGTCATCACTCAGTCCTCTGCTTGTACTGATTCATCTTTCAGGGCACACAGAGGAGCTGAGTTACTGAGCACTTCATGCCCTCCAGCCTCTGGGTGTCATCGCTGGTATGTGGCTTTCCGGTGCTCAGTCCTCTGTTCAGCTTTTATGAGACACAGAGGAGGTGCTTGTCTTCTTCTAGCTGTCCTATTAATCACTGCACCCCAGCCAGCTTCTTTTGGAGGATTCCCCTCTCCCTGCTCTCAATGTAGATCATAATTAAAAAAATCACAGTCACTCACTACAAATGACAAATGTAAAATGATTGTTGACACTCTATATTGAAATCAGATCTTATATTTTTTAATTTCCATTTGGTGTGATAAGAGAGGTAGTCTTATACAGTAAATATAGCCCAAACCCTATATTTTAACAGGAAAAGTAGGGAGTCATCTTATACACTGGAAAATAAGGTACTTAAATGTATGATCTGCATAGTCAAAAGGAACAAGGTAATGTGGGTAGGGCAATTGTAAGCCCTGACATCCCATTTGGTCCTTCAAGCACCTCCAGGACTAACCCCTGAGTGCAGAGTCAGGAGTAAACCTGGCACTGCCAGGTGTGACCCAAGAACAAACAAAACCAATTAAAAAAAGAGAGAGGGATAGAGAAAGGAATAGAAGGTGGGAAGTGAGCTAGCATTTTTCGTCACAAATGTGTGTGACATTCTGGGAAAGTGGCTGGGTTCCCAGATGAGAACCTAATCATCAAATACAGTTTGTAAACTAAGTTTCTATGCAATAGATCTCAAGGTCCCTTTCCAATAAATTTTCTTTGGGGGCCGGAGAGATAACATGGAGTTAAGGCAACGTTTGCCTTTCATGCAGAAGGTCATTGATTCGAATCCCGGCATCCCATATGGTCCCCCGAGCCTGCCAGGAGAGATTTCTGAGCATGGAGCCAGGAGTAACCCCTGAGCATTGCCAGGTGTGACCCAAAATCAAAAAAAAAAAAAATTCTTTGCAATAGATCTCAAGTACCTTTATGCTTGGTTGTTTGTTTTTGTGATTTTATAGGAAAGTCTAAGTCATGTTAGTTTATGAAAGTTTAGTTTAGACTCTGAGATTGTCTGGTTCTCTAAGCAGAGGCTGCTTTCAGTCCCCTTAATGCTAGGAGGGCTTTTCCGTTCTGAGATTGCACCAAACTATGAACATGTTATAAATCTTTTTTTTTTTTTTTATGGTTTCTGGGCCACACCAGGTGACACTCAGGAGTTACTCTGGCTACGTGCTCAGAAATAGCTCCTGGCTTGGGGGACCAAATGGGATACAGGGGATTAAACTGCTGTTCGTCCTGGGCTAGCTCAGGCAAGGAAGACACCTTACTCCTTGCGCACCGTGTAAATCTTCTTTTCTTTCTTTCTTTCTTTCTTTCTTTCTTTCTTTCTTTCTTTCTTTCTTTCTTTCTTTCTTTCTTTCTTTCTTTCTTTCTTTCTTTCTTTCTTTCTTTCTTTCTTTCTTTCTTTTTTTTTTTTTTTTTGTTTAGAAAGTAGAGACATTTATTGGAAAGTAAAAGAAATAGAAACTCCCCAGCCAGAGAGGAGCTTAGTAGTGGGCAAAGTGGAGTATTTTGTGTGTGTGTGTGTGTGTGTGTGTGTGTGTGTGTGTGTGTGTGTTAATTATTAGAACAAAGAGGCAAAGAAAGAGCACAAGGTAAAGTTACAGTGGAAGGACAATCACCCATAAACAGAATTCTCAGAAGAAATCCCCTTGCTGATACCTTAATTTTGAACTTTCAGCCAAAGAACATTAAGAAAAATAAAACAGGGGCCGGGCGGTGGCGCTGGAGGTAAGGTGCCTGCCTTGCCTGCGCTAGCCTAGGACGGACCACGGTTCGATCCCCCGGCTCCCATATGGTCCCCCAAGAAGCCAGGAGCAACTTCTGAGCGCATAGCCAGGAGTAACCCCTGAGCGTCACAGGGTGTGGCCCAAAAACCAAAAAAAAAAAGAAAAATAAAACAGAACCCATGTACAATTACTTTGTCCCTCAAGTCCCCAAATTTTAGTATATTATAACATTTCTTGGCAGTGCACCATGTAAATCTTAACTCTTCCATCTCCAAAGCACTCAAGTGCTTGCAAATATTTTTTATAGAGTAATTTTATTGACACTAACTGGACTGAAACTAACTTCAGGGGCTAGGAAGATAGATGAATAGGTTGGAGCACATGAATAGGTTTAAGCACCTGCAAAATGTGTTTCCCCAAGCACTGTTGGGAGTACCCCTTGAGCTCTGCTGGGTATGGCTGGCACATGAATGCACACACATACATACATGTACACACACAGCCACAGAAAAATGTTTTCAGGCCAGAATATTATAAACATGATTTTCTTTCAGTGATCTAGGCAGATCAGATCATTTTACTTCTTACATATAAATAGTGTTGCTTATTTTTAAAATTAACCTTTTTGTTGTTTTGTTTTGGGGCCAGACCCTGTGGTACTCAGAAGTTATTTCTGACTTTGTGCTCAGAAATCACTTCTATCAGGCTCAGGGGACCATATGGGATGCTGGGGATCGAACCTGGGTTGGCAAACTCCCTGCTCACTGTGCTATCACTCTGGCCCCTTAAAAGTAACTTTGAACAGTTCTCTTATTCCCTCTCAGAGGTGGGCATAACAGTAATTTATGAATCTCCATAAGATCTGGGGATTCATTGAGAGTGAAGAATGAGTTAAACTAGAAGATCCGTTGTTGTGGTGGTTCTTGGGTACTTCATCGGTGGTGCAGGTGAAGTCTATGAAAACCAGTAGCATTAACATTGGTAACCATGTTACTTAAATTATAATAGATTTTTTAAAAGAATAGCAAAACAAAATGAATCATATAAATTAAGAATAAAATTTGGGCCAGAGAAATAGCATTTGCCTTGCATGCAGCCAACTCGGGACAGACCCAGTTTCAATTCCTGTCATCCCATATGGTCCCCCAAACCTGCCAGGAGCGGTTTCTGAGTAAAGAGCCAGGAGTAAGCCCTGAGTGCTGCCAGGTGTGAGCTGAAAATCAAAATAATAATAATAATAAAGTCTTGTAGATGAGGACTAGAAAAACTAGGAGTGTTCCGGGTGCCTAGTTACCTGTATCTTTCAAAAGTCCCCAGTCTAGCTAGAGCTCTCTGCAAGCCCTTGCTTCCTTCCTCTCTTCCCTTACTGCCCCCTCTAGGCTTCACCACCACCAAAAGCACTCTATTCCGCAAACGAAACCCAGCTGCACAATGAACTTCATGTGGTCAAAACTTTGTATGGCTCCTCAAAGAGAGTTGGGGATAGAAGAAACTAAAGGAAGGCAAAGTCAAAATCTAGGAAGTAGTTTTCTCTGATTTTACAACCTCAAATATTATTTCTTAAGTTTACTGAACACTGCACATTGTCATATACTCTGGCAAATTTCATAGCCTATAGTCAGATCTCTGCCCAGGCTTAACATGAGAGTAAGGGACTAATGAACAAAGGAATCAGTGGATAGGTGGGGAAGGGCATGTTTAGATGAGGATAAGGTAGCCAAAGGAATTTTCTTGGTTATCAATCATGGTAGCTAGACTATCAGCACACTGAGGAGGTGAAGAGGAAAAGCCCTCTCTTTGCACATGGGCAGGGCAGGATAAAGGTATGTAAACATAAGAAGCTATAGTTGATCTGTAGAAAGTCTACTGAGAAGTGAATATTTATTTTTGGTTTGGTTTGGTTTGGATTTTGGGGCCACATCTGGTGGTGCTCAGGGGTTACTCCTGGCTGTACACTCAGAAATTGCTCCTGACAGGTTGGGGGACCATATAGAATGCCAGGGATCCAATCCTGAGTTGACCATGTGTGTGTAAGGCAAATGCCCTACCTGCTGTGCTATTGCTCCATTCCCAGCAGCAATTATTTGTCTTGAATACTGGACAATTTGTCTAATGGAGCCAGTGGAACAATCGAATTATTATTCTTTGTTTGTTTGGGGACACATTCAGCAGTGCTCAGGGCTAGGGCTTAACTTCTGGCTCTTTGTCCCAAGTTCACTCATTGTGAGGCTCAAGGTCCATATGGAGTGACAGGAATTGAATCCAAGTGCAAGAAAAGTACTTACTGTGCTATTACTCTGCCCTCTACTCCCTCAGTGGAATATTCCCAAGTATATTCACTGTACTATGCCCTATTCTGAGTAAATAGCAATGATATACTCTTTTCCTTTTGTTGTTGCCAACCATTGGTATAAATTTGGGTATATCCCTTGCTCCCTGATTACTAATTACTTGACTGGAATTTATGTCTATTGATGGTAAAATTTATCCCCAATTATCTTTCATTATCAAAAGCAAGCTATTCTTTTTTTTGACAGATGAGGAAGCATCTATAAGTAACACAGAAGGGGAATTCATGAAGGTCTTACAGGCTCGGAAGAAGAATACCAGCACTGAGCTTACCATTGAACCAGAGAAGGCCTCAACAGACAGAAATAGTCTGTCAGTTTTCATGAACGATCAGCTGGACTTCAGTGATGAGAGCGACGTAATTAGTGCACTAAACTACATATTGCCTTATTTCTTGGATGGGAATCTAGAAGATGTCGAATCAACACTGTTACCCTTCATTAAACTTCTTTTTTCAAATGTGCAAAATGGAGCAAATTCTCTAGACCATTCACAAGCTAAAGAGACTCAGGGAGTGCTACAACCTGGAGCCAAAAATTCAACATATAGCAATAAGTTGAGGAAACTCCATTTTCTGGAAAACTTGTTAGATGCAAAAATTCAAGAAAAAATCAACACTATCAAAAAGGAAAAAACTGCCATGCTTATACAGTCTTTAGGGTCCAAATTTAAACGCCAGATCTTTCCAAAGAAATTGGAAATTGCCCATCCACAGGGAAAAAGCTTAGCAAAGGCTCCCCCAGGAGAGAGGCAACTATTGAGAGGGAATCAGATTCTCAAGGGCCTAAAGGACATACAGAAAAGATACTTCAGAAGAGGGGGTAGTCACAGCCGCCAGAGGAAAGAGAATGCCCAGCCAATTATGGAGAGCATTGTCCCAAAAAGAAGTCTCAGACAGCCGGCCCCAAAAGAATTGAAACAGCTCCACCTGGTAGGAAGGTGGCCCGGGAAGTTAGTGGAAAACTCCTTCCATGTGAAACCTTCATTCGTACAAGAGCGCAGGGAAGCAGTGCCCAATTTCCGGAAACAGTACTCCCTGGGCAGTGCTCCGGCCACCATTTCTGCAAAAGCCCCACCTGTGGTGAAAAACAAGTCCAAAAAGTTACGCTACACTCTCTCCATTTTAAAAGACGCAAATGCTCAAATTCAGAACATGAATTTTCCCAATCCCTCATCACGCTTTGGGAAACACTTTCGCTTCCATAAACCCTACTCTCGCCTGATCCAAAGAATGCCCAAAGCCAGAATGAATTTGAAATCAAGAAAAGAGCCAGGGCAGATGCAGGCCAAGAGGCCTCTCTTCTCCGAGGTGAGGAGCCTCATAAATTCCCCTTTACAAGAGGCTTTGCAGGCCGAGGGAGATCGGGACACTCCTCTCCTGGATTCGTTTAACCTTCCAGAATCGTCAATGGATAACACGAGTGTAGAAAACAGTCATGCTCAAAGTGGGGCTAATACCGGGCACGTTACTTCGCCACACAAAACCATCAGTAACTCCAGCACTAGTCGGGAGAAGGGCACTAGAACCACGAACGTCATGCTGAGCATCAAACAATCCAGTGACACGCTGTGGGAGTACCAGAATGTGATTACGGAAATCACCCCCAGTTTCTCAGACTCTACTACACCAAAACCAAATCCCGGTGATCAACTTGAAATTCAGCTCAACCAACAGCTGCGGACCCTCATCCCCAACAACGATGTAAGGAGACTGATTGCTCATGTCATCCGAACCCTGAAAATGGACTGCTCTGACAGCCAGGTGCAGCTGGCCTGTGCCAAGCTCATCTCCAGAACCGGTCTCCTGATGAAGCTTCTGAGTGAGCAGCAAGAAGTGAAGGTCTCCAAGGCAGAATGGGATACAGACCAATGGAAGACGGAGAACTATATCAATGAGAGTACGGAAGCCCAGAGTGAGCAGAGAAAGACCGAGTCAAGCGAGGTGAGGACACCTTCCCACCACTGACCAGCCTTCACTCAAGGTTTTTGGGTTGTGCCATGAGACACAAGCAGAAAGACCAGAGGCTCCTGTTCCCTCTCTCTTCTCTCTCTCCCCTTTCTCTCTCTCTCTCATCTCTCTTCCCTTTTCCTCTCTCCTCTTTCTCTCCCCTTTTCTCTTTTCCCTCTCCCCTCTCTCCTCTTTCTCCTCCCTCCTCCTCTTCTCCCTCTTAACAACTCTATCTTTCTCTCTCTCCCTCACTTCCCTACCCCTCTCTCTCTCTCCTTGGCCACCCAACTTGACTGTCCCAGGGTATTGCTATTTTAGGACAGATAAGAAGAGGATTTCATATACTAGGTCAATTAACTGTAGAAGAAAAGGTTAACTACAAGATTATAACATTTAGTGTGTTCTTTTTTTTCTTTTGAGCCACACCCAGCAGCACTCAGGGAACTCCTGGATTTGCACTCAGAAATAACTCGTGGCAGGCTTAGGGGACCATATGGGATGCCAGGAGTTGAACCTGGATCAGACCTGTGCAAGGCAAACACTTTACCTAGTTGTGTTCTTTAGAACATAGAGGGACCATGGAGATTGTTCAACAGGAGAGCCCCAAGCACTGAGCTAGGAGTAGCTCCTGAGCACCAATGGGTATGGCTATATAAACCTAACTATATAGAACAAAACCCTATATACCACTCACTTGAGAGAATGGGGTTTTAGACTTCTGTAAGAACAGTTAGCTACTCTTTAGGCTTAAAAATAGTCAACGTCGGGGCCGGCGCAGTGGCACTAGAGGTAAGGTGTCTGCCTTGCAAGTGCTAGCCTAGGGCGGACCGTGTTTCAATCCCCTGGTGTCCCATATGGTCCCCCAAGCCAGGAGTGACTTCTGAACGCATAGCCAGGAGTAACCCCTGAGCATCAAATGGGTGTGGCCCAAACCCCCCCCCCAAAAAAGTCAACGTTTATCTTTTTGTCTTAAAAGTAATTTATTTTTTTTTTTAGCTCACAAAAGAAGTTCCAGGATATGGCTATAACAACAAATTAATCTTGGCAATATCTGTAACTGTAGTAGTCATGATATTGATTATTATTTTCTGTCTCATTGAGGTAAGACCAATTCATTTAGATTTCCAGGATATAATCTGTCTTTATACTATAATCATGGGCTACAAATAGAAAATGAAAGCCCTCTTCCTTCCTACTGACACTTGATTTTCCTTTTCACTGTGAATACTAAGATATGTGTGCTTTTCATATTGCAGAGATTATCTGAAGAACTGTCACA
The DNA here is from genome assembly GCF_024139225.1 of Suncus etruscus. Lineage (NCBI taxonomy): Eukaryota > Metazoa > Chordata > Mammalia > Eulipotyphla > Soricidae > Suncus > Suncus etruscus. The sequence continues at coordinate 192,584,810 of NC_064848.1, read as the reverse complement.
GACACCCCACTTTCAGGAGATCTCTGTGGGATTGGAACCCAAATAACAAGCCTTTAGACTTTTTTGAGAAGTTAAGATTAAGAAGACCAGACCATGGGGTTGGAGCACTAGTACAGCGTGTAGGGCACTTGCCTTGCTCATGGCGACCCAGGTTCAATTCCCTGGCATCCCACATGGTTCCTGGGACCCCGCCAGGAGTGATTCTTGAGCATAGCACAGGAATAAGCCCTGAGCATCACTGGATATGACCCATTAAAACAAACAAAAACAACAACAAAAAGAGGTTTGAAGTTGAAATAGCATCAGGCTTGTGTGTTATGTGTTTGGGCCCACACATTGTGATGTTCAGGGGCTACTTCCAACTCAGTGCTGGAGGAGAGAGATTGTCGCTTCTGGTGGTTCTCAGGGGACCCTGCTGTGGCAGAGCTGCCCTCTTGTACGCAAAGCATGTACTCTTACCTTGAGTGCTCACTCTAACTGGTCCCAATAATAGACATTTTTTCATAATTCAAAAGTATTTTGAATGTGATTTGATATATTCAACACTCATTGCCATTCTGCTACTGATTGTTTTCCTCATTGACTAGAATAATCAAATACATGCAATTTCCACCTCATGGAACCTCTAAAGATAAAGATGTTATATTGTTGATCCAATGCACTTCCCTGGTACTCTCTTCTCTAGTCTTTTAGACACTGTCTCAGTAGATGCAATACTCCAGATGGGACTGGGAAGCAAACCCCAAGGGTTAGTACCAAGCTCTGTGTGAGGGAGGCAGGAATTAAGTCCTCAGTCCTTCCTGCTCCCCCAGAATTACCTAGAGCTACTTCTCAGCAGCAAGCCAAGAGTAGTTCCTTGTACTGCTGGGTGTGGTCCCAAATCAAACATACTAGCACTACACTAAATGCCTGCATTGGTTGTGCTGGGACATCTGTAAAATAGTAGTCTGCTCAAGGAGCTTAAGCTTGCTCCATTTGTCTTCTATTCAATTAGATACCTGTTCCTTTTCCCAGCAGGCAGCAGCACTAACTCTAAAAAAGTGATTTCAGGAAGATATCACTTGCATATATGAGGCCCAGAGAGATGATTAAAAAGATTGAAACTAATGGAGGAGATAGCACAGTGGTAGGGTGTTTGCCTTGCATGCAGCAGATGGTGGTTTGAATTCCAGCATCCCATTTGGTCCCCCGTGCCTACCAGGAGCGACTTCTGAGTGCAGATCCAGGAGTAACCCCTGAGCACCACCAGGTGTGACCTCAAAAAAAACCTCCCCAAAACAAAAAAGACTGAACACTCAACTCACTATGCTTGCAAGAGCGCCAGGTTCTAGCCATAGCACTTCATAGTCCCAGAGCACCACTCCAAGAGTCATTCCCCAAACACTAACCACCAGATCAAAAGACAATACCGGGGCTGGGCGGTGGCGCTGGAGGTAAGGTGCCTGCCTTGCCTGCGCTAGCCTAGGACGGACCGAGGTTCGATCCCCGGGCGTCCCATATGGTCCCCCAAGAAGCCAGGAGCAACTTCTGAGCGCATAGCCAGGAGTAACCCCTGAGCGTCACAGGGTGTGGCCCAAAAACCAAAAAAAAAAAAAAAAAAAAGACAATACCAAAAAGTGATTTCTGGGGTTAGGTATATAGTTTAGTGATATTGCATTTGTCTTTCATGTGTGAGGCCCTGGGTTCAATCCCTGGCAGGAAAAACAACAACCAACACATAATTAGAATAAATTAGAAGCAGTAGTAGAGAGAAGGAGAGAGGGAAAGAGAGAGAAAAAGAGAGGGGGGGAATTTTGTGAACCTTTCATAGGCCTAAGCCTTTGCTAGATTTGAGCAGCTGTCTATGATACCACTAGCAAACACAAACACAGTACTGACTGATACCAAGCACAGGGCAAAGATTTTATGTGTTGTCTGATTTTATCCTTACAATCCTCTAAGGATTATTATCATTATTTTTAGTTGTTTTAGGGTGCCTGGTACTGAACCCATGTCTCATGCATGGCCTCATCCCTCTTTTGAAGATGGAGGTCAACTCCACATCCCACTATTTCGTTTTATCTTTTTTTTTTTTTTTTTTTTTTTTTTTGGTTTTTGGCTCATACCTGTCGGTGCTCAGGGGTTACTCCTGGCTCTAGCTCAGAAATCACTCCTGGCAGGCTCGGGGGACCATATGGAATGCCAGGATTCAAACCACTGTCCTGCATGCATGGCAAACACCCTACCTCCATGTTATCTCTCTGGCCCCCTCATTTTATCCTTTTTGGAGAAAAGAATGTCAGAAATGTTCAAAGCATTGAAATTCAGGGGCTAGAGTGGTGGCACAGAGGTAGGGCATTTGCCTTGTATGCTGATGAACTGCAGTTCGATCCCCCGTTGTTCCATATGATTCTCCAAGCCAGGAGCGATTTATAGGCACATAGGAGTAACACCTGAGCATTACTGGGTGTGGCCCCAAAACCAAAAAAAAAGGGGGAGGCATTGAAATTCATTCAAAGTCAGCTAAAGAGTTGACATATTTATTTATTTATGGTTTGGGGGCCACCCTTGTCTAGTGCTCAAAACTTATATCTGGGGGGCCGGAGAAATAGCTTGGAGGTAAGGCATTTGCCTTGCATGCAGAAGGATGGTGGTTCAAATCCTGGCACCCCATTTGGTCCCCCGAGACTGCCAGGAGTGATTCTGAGTGTAGAGCCAGGAGTAACCCCTGAGCGCAGCCAGGTGTGACCCTCCCCCTCCCAAAAAAAAACACAACAACTTATCCCTGGCTTTATGCTCAAGAATCACTACAGGTGGATCACAGAACCATATGAATGCCAAAGATTGAACCACATGCAAGGCAAGAGCCTTACCCACTGTACTATCTTTTTCTTTTTGTTTTGTTTTTGGGGCCACACCCGTTTGATGCTCAGGGGTCACTCCTGGCTAAGCACTCAGATATCACCCCTGGCTTGGGGGGAACATATGGGACACTGGGGGATCGAACCACGGTCCTTCTTTGGCTAGCGCTTGCAAGGCAGACACCTTACCTCTAGCGCAACCTCACTGGCCCCTGTACTATCTTTCTAACCCCAGGAATTAGCATTTAATATAAAGAACATTTATTGCTTTTTGTTTTGGGGGGAGGGGGTCATCCCAAGTATAACCATGTTTTATCCCTTGTAAGACTTGACTTTTCTCATTACATTGATTAGGACTCAATAGCAGTGAACAGTGGCAGTGACAAAGATATCCTACTTTACATTTTATTTTATTTTATTTGCACAGCAGTGCACAGGGCTGACTCCTGATTCTGTACTCAGGTATCACTCCTAGTGGGGTTTGAGGGACCATGTGGGGTGCCGGGAATTGAACCCAAGTGGGCTACATACAAGGAAATTACACTCTCTGTTGTAAAGTCACTCAAGTCTCCAGACTTTTATTCTTGACATAAACCAATGTTGCTTTTTAGGTTCTCTTAGATACTTTTATTTTCCTACCTCATAGTTTTTTATTTGAAATTATTAATGTTCATGAAGACAGTCACTAAGTTGTATTACAAAATATGCAAGATTCTAAATTATGTGCTATGGTACAATCAAAGAACTAACTGAACAGGAGAGAATTCCTATTCTCTAAAAGTTCTCTCATTGGGTGGATATGGGAAAACGAAATTAATAAGGTTGTAGAGAAATTGGTCACTATGATGATACACGTGATCATAATACACTATGATATTTTTTTAACAGATTTATACTCATAGACCAGAGGACGGTAAAGATGGAAGATCGTGGTAAATATTAGTCTATCAGTCTTTCCATTACAGTGGACATCTACCCATGACTTTAGCCCTATGATATAGGCCTGACAGTTCAGTGTTAGGGTCCCAGGGCCCAGAAATGTGGCACTGCTTGGCCCACCATGTGGGGTGGCAGTTCCCTAAGCCAGCCCAGACATGCTTAGGGAGGACATCTGGTGCAGAGGATCAGAAATGGAGCCTCATGCCTGCAAGGCTTATGCTCTGGCCCTTTGAACTATCTTTCCAGTAGCTCAAGGGCTACTCTAGCCTTGGTGGTCAGAATGGTGCTGGGAATTGAAGCCAGGGCCTCACACATACAAGGCAAGTACTCTACCACTGAGCTACATCCGAAGCCTCAGTCTCTTCCTTTTATAATAAGAATGGAGAAAAAAATGGAAGATACCTTGCCCAGAGACACATCTGCTGGAGAGTGGGAAAGAGGATAGTCCAGTCCCTACCCCTGGGCACCTCTCCATTGATCCACCTAAGTGCATAAGATGAGAACTGCATTTCTTACCTCCACTTGGCACTCATGATCTGTGCACACTTACTGTCTGTAAAGCAGGTTATGGTGCATGGGGATGGTCTCTCCTCACGCCTTGATGTTGCTCCTGGTCTTGATGCTAATGTTCATGGGTGGTTATTGTAGGGTAAAGGCTAGCAACTTGACTAATTGCACATAGACATTTACTCCAATTCAGCATCTGGGATTAAGTAGCTAGAAAGATAGAATTACCTCCCCTCCCCACCACCACCTCCAGCCCCCAGCAAAGGATGCCTGAGGGACTAAGTCCAGATAGTACCTATGGAAAGACTTCTGGACAGTCTTTAGTTCATACTTTATACTTTAGCTCTATGTGCAGTTCGTTCATTGCACAAGGGCAGTGTCAAGGGCCTGGAAGGCAAGTAGAGCTCAATATTCTGCTTGTTCTCCAAGCCAAGCTACATGTTAAAAGTTTCCCAGGAGACTTTGGGGTTACTTTGGATGGTCTTGACGATTCCCTAAAAGCATGCATGGGATCTTAAGATCTCAGTTCTTTGGTAGTTTTACTCATCATAGCTATGAACCAAGGTACCTATTTAGTTGTCCTAGTAAGACCAGAGACCTCCATCATGGGAAGTGGGGTAAATCAAGAAAGATGAATGTCTGTGTTTTCCTTCAAGGTCCTTCTTTGGATTCCTGCTGCATAGGAAAAGTTCACCTGAAAGCGAGAGTCAGGTAACCATGGGGAAGAAGGATGGTACCCAGAGGCAGGAGAGAGCTGGCAGGGGGTACAGAGTCATGAGCTCCCTTCCCATTTTCTAGGAGGGCTTTTTCTGGCGAAGGCCCCTGTGGCTAAGGGATATGTACAGGCCTCTTAATGCCACACGCAAGAAAAACATGGCACAGAAGCTCCACGACAAAGATTCTTCTGATGAGGACGAAATTTACCGCAAGAGCACAGGGTAAATGATGGGGAAAGTCTGATTCTCTGCTGAAGTCAGGAGATGGTGAGCTGTGAAACTGTCCCTTTCAAGAGTGAAAGCCATGGCTTTGTTGTTCTTGTTCTAGGACACTCAGTGAAAGTGGGGCAACGAAGGGGGCCAAGGGAGCTCCTGAGAAAGGGGCCCAAGGAAAGAAGGCAAAACAGAAAAAGGAGACAGCGCGTGAGCCCCAGGCAGCATCAGTGCCCCCGGCACCACCAATGCCCCAGGCAGCACCTTCAGCCCAGGCAGTATCTTCGGCCCAATCAGCACCTTCGGCCCAATCAGCACCTTCAGCCCAGTCAGCACCTTCGGTCCAGTCATCACCTTCGGCCCAGACAGCACCAACACCGCAGTCATCACCTTCGTCCCAGGCAGCACGAACGCCGAAGGCAGCACCAGCACCGAAAGCAGCACCAACACCAAAGGCATCACCAATACCAAAGGGGAAGGCATCACCAACGCCGAAGGCATCACCAACGCCGAAGGCATCACCAAAGCCAAAGGCATCGCCAGTGCCCAAGGCAAGACCAGTGCCCGCTGGGCCCAAGAAAACTAAATCGGCCACTGAGTGAAGCAACATGCTTACCACCACCTAAACTTTGTATTTTCTGAAAAGCTTCTCAGCAATTCCTATAAAAAGCTAATTTTAATATGTAAATGTGTTACATGAATAATTCTAACAATGGGGTGGGGATTTAAAACTAAAAAGAGGGGCCTAGGGTCAGATTTGTGGTGTGGAGTGGTAAGGTGTCTGCCTTGCTGGCGCTAGCCTAGGACAAACAGCAGTTCGATCCCCTGGCATCCCATATGGTCCCCCAAGCCAGGAGCTATTTTTGGGCACATAGCCAGGAGTAACCCCTGAGCGTCACCGGGTATGCCCCCCCACCAAAATAAAAAAAGAGAGTTCTGGAGCAATAACACAGCGGTGAGGGCATTTGCCTTGCATCATATGGTTCCTGAGCACCACTGGGTGTGGCCCACAAATTAAAAAACAAAAACAAAAACCAACCTAAAAAGAGGCCAACGTTCTTTGGGCCATATTCAGTGGCACTCAGGGGTTACTCCTGGCTGTGCACTCAGAAATTGCCCCTGGCAGGCTTGGAGTGTCATATGGGATGTTGGGGATCAAACCTGGATCTGTCCCAGGTTGGCAGCATGCAAGGCAAACACTTTATTGCTGTGCTATCATTCTGGCTGAGGGCCAACAGCAGGAAAAGCAGGACTGGGCTGGACTCCTTCTCGCAGCCAAGAATGGATGGGATCTTCTCCCCCATTTCCTCAGTATATTTAGTCCTGGGGAGCCAGAAAAACTATCAGCCTCGAGGGGTGTTGGTTACTAAACCGACTCACAACCAATCGACCTGGTGCTCTCTCCAGGGGCTCACCAAGTGCCATAGTGCATCACAACATACTGAACTATTGCCCCTAATTCTGGGCACTCTGTTGGGATCTTGAAATTGCCAGAACATCTGCATTAGAGCCACCTCCATCATTGATGCTAGGGCTTATCTTTTTCCCAAGCTCTCAAACTTGCTCACAAATGTGTGCCCTAGCTCAGTATGAGGTTTTCTTTCCTTAGAAAACAGCAGAGGGCCCGGAGAGATAGCACAGTGTCGTTTGCATTGCAAGCAACCGATCCAGGACCAAAGATGGTTGGTTCGAATCCCGGTGTCCCATGTGGTCCCCCGTGCCTGCCAGGAGTTATTTCTGAGCAGACAGCCAGGAGTAATCCCTGAGCACCGCCGGGTGTGACCCAAAAACCGGAAAAAAAACCAGCAGAAAGTTTATCATTTTTGTTTTAACTAAACAAAATAATTAACGCTGTGCATGTATCTTGCAGACTACTGACGCCTACTGATCCCCAACATCACATATTGTCCCCAAGCCAAACCAAGAGTCACTCCTAAATACAAAGAATATCTCCTGATTATTACCAGGTGTGACAACTAGCCCCCACACTCCCAAAATATGTGATTAATAATTGTCCAAGTGTCTTTCCTCAGACATGTACTTCAGAAAACATTGATGAAGCCTTTCTCCATTGTCCAAGGCTCCCCTGGTCCCATCTGGCTCAATCCTGCACTGTGCCCTCCTCTTCCTTCCCCACCTGAGATAGTCCCAGGGTTGTAGTTAGATCCAGCAGCAAAGGAAGTGTAATTTGCAGAGCAGCACATACCTCCACTCTTGTAGTAGAGTATTTAATAACCTTCATACACCCAAAGATGATCACACCTTGAACATTTGTAAGCCAGTAGACATTGAGAAAAAAGTTCTAAATAGAAGCAAGGGAATTATATAGTGGAAGCAAGGAAAAGAAATGATAAATGAGGGGCCGGAGAGATAGCATGGAGGTAAGGCATTTGCCTTTCATGCAGAAGGTTATTGGTTCGAATCCCGGCATCCCATTTGGTTCCCCATGCCTGTCAGGGGCGATTTCTGAGCGTAGAGCTAGGAGTGACCCCTGAGCAGTGCCAGGTGTGACCCAAAAACCAAAAAAAAAAAAAAAATGATAAATGAGCAAGATCCATTCACCTACCTAAAGGAGCAAAATCAGTGCTGACTCTTTAATAAGAGATGAAAAGTAATGTGAACCTTGGGGTAACAGCACAGATCCTCTGAGGAATGAGGTGCAAGGAGCATGGGCTGTACTATCACTCCAGCCCCAAGTCATCTTATTTAACTCTAGTGCTTATGGGTCTTTCAGCAACTGAGCTTATAACCAAAAATGCGAGGGCACATGGATTTGGCTCTTATTCAATAAGCTATGTAATAACATCACCAAACTGGGTGACTATTCTACCCCCATTGGTTTGGCTTCTGATAACTAGCGAACCTGAATTATTCCTTACTTATGTGTGTCTCATATCCTCATGGGCCCAGGTTGAAGAGGAGGTGACCCAAGAGAAATTTCAGAGACAGGCAGAAACACAGTGGTGGCAGACTTGCATCTATCTCATACCAGAGGTCAATGCCAGACTTGTGGCCTTGCCTAAAGTCAAGATATGAAAAAGTGCCCCCTTCCCCAGCTTGAGCCCCATCAGGAATGCAGGTGCAGGTCTTGCTTTTGGGGGAGCAAGACCAAAGTTCTTTCTCCAGGGACATGAATAAGTCTTGGCTTGGAAGCTGCCTGTTAAGTTCCACTCTTGGGAAGAAAAGGAAGATTAGCCACAGACTCTCTCAGGTTCTGATCCTGAGAAGGCAGGAGATTCAGAACTGAGTTGGAGAGAGAGTGAATAGGGGACCACTTGCCCTGCATGTGGCCTTACCCCTATTTAATCCTCTGAACATCATAGGCCTCCCAAGCCTGCCTGGAGTAATCCCTGAGCACAGAGATGAGAATAACTGAGCACCACCATGTGTGACCCAAAACCCTCCTAACCTGTTCCCCATAGAATCATGTCTCCTCCTCTCTGGAGGTTAGTACCCCTCATGAATGACACAAAAGATTATTTCTTTATCAGATGGACAGTTTCTTCTCCCCAGATGATTCCTTTAGAATGAGACTGACCTAAAGGTCAGCAAACAATACTGTATATTTGACCCATAAGCTACAAAGGAGCAATGCCATTTGGATTTGGACTCTCTACCAAGACCTTGTAGCTTCAAATACTATATCCACTGCTCATTTAGTCACTTTCTAAAGAAAGGCTTTCGGTCGAGTTCACTTACAAACAGTTGTCTAATATCTGCCACTGATTTGTCATCTGAAATGAAAATGACACATGATTAGAGATAGTCTAAGAGGAAAGTTAAAATGGCACATGGAGGGATCTGCGTGGAATTTAAGATGAGCTTATGAACAGTGAAACTGGCCACCAGAGCCCTATTGCTTCCCACCAATGCCAGCATCTTGTTGGCCCCTCTTACCCTGGCACAAGCCCATTGGGCCTAGATGTTCTACTTGAGAATCTGCCTTTCTCAGTAGTCTTTGTTCTTGAGTAGGAACCTTAAGGGAGCTAACATGTATCCTCTAGAAAGCTACATGGTCCATCACCATGGGAGTGCAGGCCTATGGCACGCGGGGTATATAGGTTTTAGGAGGACCATTTGTTTTCCCCAGTCCATTAAAGGGGTGATTCAGTTTCAAACTCAAGCACATCTCAGACTCAAGCAGATCTTTCAAAAAACGGGAAACAGGAGGATGAGTTGTTGCAAGTGGGGACGGTAGCCCAAAGAACTGCCAAGTCACCCCCTGGGCTCACTAGTCACCTTGCAACAGATGAGTAGCTACACATAACTGTTGCAAAAGAAAAAGACATGAGATTTCTGTGAGACATGCCTAGAAATATTGCCAGACACGAGACCCTGGGGTGGGCTGTTGTTTTCAGAGAAGGGAACTGGAAGGTTTCAATGCCATGTTCTTTGGGGAGAGGGGCACACCTGGTAGTGGTTGGAGTCTATTCCTGGCTTTTGCTCAGGAGTCACCCCAGGTTATACAGATCACTGAAGTCACGCTGCAGACTAAAAGGTAAGAAGAGAAGGGAGCTGGGAAGTGACGCTAAAGAAGCAGCGAGCAGGAAGTTGGGGGATGACCATTGTGTGATAGGCCCAGGATGTAACTCGAATCCACTGCACAGTAGCCTGGAGAGAGAAATTCACAGGGACTGGCCCTCTTACAGCTGCCCTGGAGCACTTGAGAATGGAAATGCCTGCTAAGGATATTGAGTGGGGGTGAAGGAGAAAAGATGAAGCCACCAAGGGGATGTGAGGGAGAGAGGTGCTCAGTTCACATTATTAGATTCTGTGGGAAGCAATGTTTACAGCCACAATTGTTATAGCCCCCAAACAACCAATTGGTTGGTTTGTGGGGGTTCACTCATTGCTACTCAAGGGCTACTCAGCTCTGCTTGGGGGTCACTGGTGGTGCTTAGGGGTTCATAAAGTGCCAGGGATTGGGAACCAGGCCTCCTACAGCAAAGCATGTTCTCATCCCTTTGAGCTCTCCCCCATGGGCTTCGTACTTTTTTTTCGGAAAGCTGTTAATGGTATGAAGAGTTAGTCCTGTGCTTTCTCTTGCTTCAAAACCCAGTTGCTCAGTCACTGAACTTTATTGACTCTTCAATTAGAACAGAAAGGGCTGGCTGAGAATCCAGTTCCTACCATATATTTTCTGTATGACCTTGGACCTCCAAGTTGGACTTTTCAGGTCTTTATTCCTCTACACTTCCACTTTTTTTTACGTGGGATCTCATCTCCTGTGCCAGGGATTAAATGAAGGCCTCCTGCTCGTAAAGCAGACACTTACCCCGAAACATCTCTGGGTCCCAAACTTGTAAATATTTTTCTTTTGGTGGTGCCAGTGAACAAACACAGGGCCTCACATATGCAATGCAAGTGTTCTACCACTGAACCATCCTTTATACCCTTGCCAAATATAGGCCCCCTGCTCAAACCTGCATTCTGTTTGTTAGGCACACCAGACTACTCAGTACTTACTTCTGGTTCTATGCAAAGGGATCACTTCAGAAGGGAATTAGGGTACAAAATGAAACTGAACCAAGCTGGCTACTTGCAAAACAAATACCTTAACTGAACTATCTCTCAGTCCACTTCTACCATTTCCTTCACTGTACCAGAGGTTAACAATGGTGCCCATGGTTCTGAAAAAGGAATTTACACAAGACAAATCCCAATTCCTACCTGGCACACAGGGGGCTTAGATTTTCAACAAGCATTAAATCTTTCATCCCAATTTCCAATAAACATTAACTATTTCATCCCTAATCTCCCAATCCAGACAGAGAATCTAAAGTTTTATTATTATTTGAGTCATGTGCCATAGCCAGCCTTGGATTAATCTTACCAGTTATACTAAACCTAATTCACCCTCATCAAACTTTCATTCTCATCTACCCTGGCTTAATATAACCCTAATCCTAGCTTTTGCCTAACACAACTGTTTACCAGTCAGCATAAATCTTTTACCCTCACTCTTTCTCCTTCCTTTCTTCCCTTTCAAAGTTTAATTTAGGAGCCAGGACTTACAATACTGTTAATTGTAGAATTTCATGCATAAAACTTTCCAACACTAAAAAAACAGAAACAAAACAAAACAAAACAAAAAAACTTTCCAACACTGCATCCTCCACCAGTGTCTTCCCTTATTTCTTCACCCTGGTAAACTCCCAATGAAGATCAGTTCTCAGATTCTGTTGTCTTTCGACATTATTTCCTTACTATGTTTCTTTACATCCCACATATGAGGGAGATCACTCTATATCTCCTTAACTTCATTTAGCATCATATTCTCCATAAATAAAAGCAAATTTCATTATGCCATCATTTCTTACAGCCAAATAATAGTCCATTGTGTATTTGGGCCTTTAAAAATAGTTTATTGGGGCCAGAGTGATAGCAGAGTGGGTAGGGCTTTTGCTTTGCATGCAAGACTCCAGTTGGATTTGCTGCAATCATTCCCTAATCTGCCAGGAGTAAGTTTCTGAGCTCAAAACCCTCTGAGAGTGGATCCAAAATTAAAAAAATCAAGTTCCTTTATCTCATCATCTATTCTTGGACATTTGGATCGGTTCCATCTTTTGCTATTGTAAAGAGTGCTGCAGTGACTAGAGGGTGCAAATGTTATTTTCTGAATGATTTTCGACCCTTGGGGATGGAAATGCCAAAAAAGAAAATGGTGGTGTACAGAACTTCTGGAGGTATAAGAAATAGTGAGAGAGAGAAAAGTTTCCCCAGACAGACCCTGGGCAAGAAGGTCCAATTTGGGTTTGAGCTCTGTCCCTTCACGCCGAAGGGAGGCAAAGAGGGGTGGCGTTAGGAAACCCATCTTAGGAATGGGCCAGCTTCGTTCACTGAAGCCAAGGCATAGTCCAGGGCTTCTCAATTATTTTCTGTCATGTCCCCCTAGGAAAAAGGAAATATTTTTCGCGGCCCCGCGCGACTGTAAATAGTATCTTTATTAAAAAAAAACAACAACTTTAACCTGCAAAACAAAAATATATCAAATAATTTGAGCTGGTTTTTTAATCAGAGGTGATGTCTGGATGAATGGCTCCAATGAGCACGTTTTGCAATGCATAGCTTTTCGAAGCGGGTTTGGAAGCAGGACACAGCAACTCTCAGCTCCAGAGACATAGAGAGACATAAGCACGGGGCTTAGCTTGTTATGTCAGTGTTTGCCAAGGTCAAACGCGCCCCACTATTTGAGAAGCACTGCCCTAGACTGACGCAGCCCTAAGAAGCTGCTAGCTGGTCTTGCCTTGCAGTCTCTGGTCTGGAAACTTGTTGACGTGAAGGCCGGCGCGTCGGCCCCGCCCCGAATCTCCCTCTGAGCGCTGTGATTGGCTGCTAATCCGGGGGCGTGATCCAGCGAGTGCGACGTGATGACGTCAACCCGGCGCGGCGGGTGACACTTCCTGTTGTCAGGAGCGGAGAGGTCGCAGTCGCGGCGGGTCCGAACCCGGGAGAGGAGCTGTTGCAGCCCGGAGCGACCCTCAACGCCTGCCGGCACCTCGTGGTAAGTTAGGGGTGAAGGGGCGAGGCGAAGCGGCCCCGCGAGGATCTCCAAAGTCCTGGTCACCCCGCCCAGCTCAGCCCCGCTGTCACTGCTGGTCGGTGCCTCGCGCGTCTTCCAACCTCTACCTCCGCGCGCCTCGCCTTGGATCCCTCGAGACCCCTCCCGCACCCCCGGTGGCCATCCCAGTGCCCCTCGCACTCTTGGGGCCCTCGGAGCTGGTTTCCGCCTCTCGGGCTCAGTTCTCAATCACCCCCCCTGACCCCTGCATTGCACCCCCCAGGCCAGCCCCTTCCTTGCAAGACCCCATCCCAGTTCCCAACTGCTTGCAGCCAAAGCCAGCATGAAGCTTCCTTCCCTGCCACCCCTTCCCTGGGTTCCCATGTCCCTGCACACTCCGTTTCCAGATCCTGCTGCCCCTCATTTCCTAACCAACCCAACAAGGCCTCCCTCCGGCCTTGGAGCACCTCTGCTCCCAATTCCTACCTGGCACACTGGGGGTTTAAATTTCCACCCGTTTTGCCCCTTGACCCAGTACCCGTTTAGAACATGCAACGTGTCCCTCTGCCAACTCTCTCTCGCTGCCCCCCACAAGGCCAAATATAGGCGCTTGCTCACAACCTGGCTGTCAGGGGAAGCGCTGTGCTGGCCTGAAAAGGACTCCTAGCTAGTGATCAGGTAATGGGAAAGTGGGGAATCCCACCATTTGCTCGGTCAAAAGTTTTCAGTGTGGGGGCCAGAGAGATAGCACAGCGGTAGGGCGTTTGCCTTGCAAGCAGCTGACCCAGGATCAACGGTGGTTTGAATTCTGGCATCTCAAATGGTCGCCTGTGCTTGCCAGGAGCGATTTTTGAGCAGAGAATCAGGAATAACCCCTGAGCGACGCCGGGTGTGCCCCTCCCCACCAAAAAAAGGTTCTCAATGTGCTCCCCTGGGCCTGTCATGGGGATTGCGTGTCTTGTCTGTCTGTGGTATTGAATTCCATGTGCTGGCCCAACGCCTGCATGGTTTGAATCTGCCAAGTCCCTGGAAGGTGAGTGCTGGCCCTTCATCCCTACACTCAGGCTGTAGCTGTGGGAACCAGTGCTTCCCTCTGGCTGCCATGGTGGCCTGGGGAAGCAGGGAGTGCCACAGTGTGGCCACAGGACAATGGCTGTTGAGGCTTCTCACCCCATGTTCCCCCAGTTGGAGCTTTTTGCAGATCAGCCCCAGCACCACATGTAAATCAGGTTAGCCTTGGCCCATGTTGTTAGGAGAAGGAGGGTCAGGGGATGTTAAGATCAGGCTTGGCATTGAGGCTGTTGAATTCATTTCCTCTTTGGGGGGGGTCACACCCGGTGGCACTCAGGGGTTACTCCTAACTCTGCACTCAGAAATCGCTCCTGGCAGGCTCAGGACTATATGGGATGCCGGGATTCAAACCACCATCTGTCTGGGATCAGCTGCATGCAAGGCAAATGCCCTATCGCTGTGCTACCTCTCAGGCCCCTCATTTCCTCTTTTCACATGTGCTAGATCATTGAGTTCAGACTCTTTTGACCCTGAGCCCAAGGAACTGTGACCTCAGAGTAGTTGATTCAGAGACATTCCTGAGGTCCAGGCCCCACGCTTAGTGGGCATACATTCTCTCCAAATTCTCTTGGCTGGGTAGCAGAGTTGGTGATTTGACAGCAATTAAAAAGGACCCCAAAGAGGACCCAGTGTTTGCATGTCACTTAGAGTCTCATTCCTTTGGAAACAGAATGCCTGCCTGCCTCCAGAATCTCCCTCCGTAAGGTGCCAGAAAGCAGAATGGTTTTCACCTGCTGGCAGCCGAGTTTGGTGGAAGGATAGATACATAGGCTTCTCTGTTGAATTGTGTTTACTCCCTTCTGTGACACAGAGATGCCTACCCCATGTCTCTGTTTATGTGTTTTATGCTATACCTTGGATCGAACTTCTGCTCTGTGAGCTATGGCCTTATTTTTGCATCACTTCATTTTTTTTCATCATTTCAATCAGCAAACACTTTCTGGGTTCCAGGGTGTGCCATCCACACACACGTTCTGGGCCCTGGAAATACAGTTGTGGATGACTCGGGAAGTGCCTGTTTTCATTCAGAGTCCTAAAGAACATGAGAGAGAATGTGAGGGGAAAGGGGCCGATTCTTGATTGGATGGAAGGAAAGAGGAAGAAAACATTGTGTTCATCTGATGTCCTAATGCTTCCCTGTCCTCACCTCCCACCGCTGTTCTTGGTATGAGAATCATATGATGGAAGTTTCTCTCCCTCCACTTGGTAGTCAGTTGCTTCAAAAGCCCATTTTTCACTACACATACACTAGCAGTTCTGCCCCTCGAAAGTCTCTGTCCAGAAATCCAGCTGGGCACAGGTGCAAGGAGGTGCTATTTACTCATTTAACATGTGTGGCTGCAAAGTCAGCTGCCCTTTTGAATCAGAAGATAACCTTGTCATGCTTTTTCCAACAGAACACATTGTCACGATTTCCCAGCTGAAGAACATGATTCATCAGGTGGCTCCCCAGCTGCATGGCTGAGACGCCAGGCCGTTCCTCACTGCCAGGCACAAGGCCGGGTTCAGGCCCCAGAGAGCCAGCCGGCTGGGATGGCTGAGAAGTCTCCGAGGAGCACAGGTTGCTGTTTATGCCCAGATAAAGTGTTCTGAAAGCAGAGAGCCAGCTCGTGCTTTTCTTCTTTCAATGTAAGTCTCTTCTAAGTCATTCTTCTCTTTTTGTTCTTCTTGGATCTCTGAGAGAAGTGAAAACGGAAATTGGACAAGTGAAATTGGAATTGTGTAGAGAAGGCAAGGCAGTAGAATGTAAAAAAAACAAAACAAAAAACAAAGCAACACAAAACCCAGGGCAGCTCCTTTCTAAAGCTGTGTATGGGAATGTGGAAAGGCCCTATGCCAAGATAGCAGGAACTATTGGTTGTTCAGCAGTGTCGTTTCTTGGTGAATTTAGATCTTTCTTTTTTTGGGGGGGGGGGCCCACACCCGGCAGTGCTCAGGGGTTACTCCTGGCTGTCTGCTCAGAAATAGCTCCTGACAGGCTCGGAGGACCATATGGGACACCGGGATTCTAACCAACCACCTTTGGTCCTGGATCGGCTGCTTGCAAGGCAAACACCGCTGTGCTATCTCTCCGGCCCCGAATTTAGGTCTTTCTTAACCCAATAATTAATGCATGACTCCAGAGAGTCTAAGTCAGTGGTCGGCAAGCCGTGGCTCACTAGCCATTGGCTCTTTCCACTTTTTTTTTTTTAATTTTTATTTTTAATTATGAGAACAAGGGTGCAAAGAAAGAGGACAAGGTAAAGTTACAGTGGAAGGACAATCACCCATAACATAATTCTCAGAAGTCCCCTTGCTGATATCTTAACTTTGAAATTTCAGCCAAAGAATATTAAGATAAATAAGACAGAATCCATGTACAATTACTTTGTCCCTCTAGTCCCCAGATTGTAACACATTATAATATTTCTTAACAGTACACAAGGCAATCTAAAGCCATAAAACTTACGTAACTCCTTAAACATTACAGGCATAGTATTTTCTTACATTTCCATATACATGCATATTAGCTTAAGTTAACCTCAAATTTTAAGTGAGTTCTTTTTAAGGATTAGAGTCAGGAGCACAGTAAAAATGGTGTTAGAGTGGCAATTGTTGTTTGCATAGGCCCACCAAAATATGAGGGACATGGAAAGAAATAACCTTGGCCTAAGTACAAAGAGACCAGACCCCTGAAGTTTCCTGGCACAAGACCAACTCTAGGCTCCAGGCAAGCTAGATCGTCCAATCCAATACATTGTCTGTAGTGCCAACACACTTTTATTTTTCACACAGTCTCTGTTGTTGGTATCATGTTTCTGTATTAAAGATCCTGGAATCTGCATATCTTACATTGAAGTCAGGATGTGGAGCATCCTCTCCTTTCACCTCACAATCAAAGGGCAATGCAGGGAGCCCTGTCCTGTAAGCAGGTCGTCGTTGTTGTTAAGTCTTCTCAGTGTTAAGGGAGGTCTCTTTTGAGCAGGTCGAAGTCTGAGCATTGTAGGTCTTCCGTGGTAGAGGATTGCTTCCAGGTGATGTTATAGACCAGCCTGGATGTTTCGTGGATGGCTTCCCTGGTTCAGGGGAGAATGGATTATGCCCTTTCTTCTGAGGTCTGTGCCAGGTCGTTATGTCAATGTTCAGGGTGTAAGGTCTCTTTGCACTCTTTCCACTTTTTAATGCAGCTCTTCTGTGTATCGGGCAGCCGCTCCAGGAGTCAGGACTCTGCTCCTAGCCTCTGTCAGTGCGTGCCCTGTGTGGCTCTCAAAATAAATTTCAATCATGGTTTTGACGAGATTTGGCTCAGTTGAAAAAAAAAGGTTGCCCACCACTGGTCTAAGTAATTAGCTGCTGTAAATGCTTTGAGTGAAAGATCTATGACAGGGTGCTAGGGAAAAACACCTTAGGACTTGGGATGAGGAGACCAGAGGGCTGTGTCTTCTCTAAGCCCATTTCTGCTGAACCTCAGTTTTCTCCTTTGTGAAAGTGGATGACCATTGTTCTTTTTCTGAGTTGTTGTGAACATTGAGTTTTGAGAACAAATTCAGTGCAACATGGAGCACTGTACAGGGTTGATTCAGTACCCAGGGGAGAGGTCAATAGCATGACTTGGGTTTCTGAAAGGACATGTGGGGGTGTTTTTCTGCTAAACTTTCCCATTGACATGTGGAGATCTTACCCATGGTCTCCCTTTTTTTTCTTCAGCCAGTTTCCTAAAAGCTACAACTTGCTTATTTGGTTCTTCTTTTGTTTGTTTGTTTGTTGCTTTTGGGGGCCACTCCTAGTAGTGGTTCTCAGGTCTTAACCTGGCTCTGTGCTCCTATCGAGGCTTAGGAGACCCCATTGGGTGCCAGAGATCAAATCTGGATTGGCTACATGCAAGGCAAGTATCTGCTGACTATACTATCATTCTGACCTTCCTGACACTGTTTGTGGTAATGGTTATCTGTCTCCTCTTGATCCTGCTCTAACCCAAAGTCTCAGACCTGTCTGGGGAATTGCTATGGTACTGTTCTACCGATTACTCTGTGATTATGTTCCCTAACATTCCTGACACTTTGGCACTTTTATATATTTATGAGTTTTTTAAGTCACACCCAGGAATGCTCAGGGACTGCTCCTAGCTCTGCATTCAGAAAGTATTCCTAGAACTGTTCTGAGGATCATATGAAATGTCAGGGATTGGGGGCCAGAGTGATAGAACAGTGGTAGGGCATTTGCCTTGCATGCGGCTGACCCAGGACGAACCGCTGTTCGATCCCCCGGTCGGCGTCCCATATGGTCCCTAAGCCAGGAGCTATTGATTTCTGAGCACATAGCCAGAAGTAATCCCTGTGCGTCACCGGGTGTGGCCCCCCCCCAAAAAAAAAAACTTAAAAAAAAAAGAGGGCCCGGAGAGATAGCACAGCGGTGTTTGCCTTGCAAGCAGCCGATCCAGGACATAAGGTGGTTGGTTCGAATCCCGGTGTCCCATATGGTCCCCCGTGCCTGCCAGGAGCTATTTCTGAGCAGACAGCCAGGAGTAACCCCTGAGCACCACCTGGTGTGGCCCCCCTCCAAAAAAAAATAAATAAAAGAAATGTCAGGAATTGAACTCAGGTCCAGCACTTGCAAGACCAACACCCTACCCACTGTCCTATTTCTCCAGCTGCTCCTGACACTTTGTAGCGATGTTGCTCTGACCTCTCAGAAGAGATTGCTTTGCTTTTTCAGCCATGAGTCTGTGCCAACTGATAACCCGCTTCCTCTGTCCAGGAAATACTCTTTTATTCTTAGTGAATCAATGGGCCCTCATGGGGCCCAGGCTGTCATTGGAATAGTGGAGTCTGAGCCTTTTGGCACCTCATCTGTGGCTGCCTGAGGGCAACTTCAGGGTTCAAGGACAGGGCTGGCAAGGAGGCTCTCCAGGTGTGGCTGAAACGAATTAGGTCTCCAGTCTGGATACCAGAGAGGCTCTCCCCCTTATCTTGATGCTCTGGTGACCAGAGTGGGAGCTGGTATTCCCCACCCCACCCCATCTACACATCTACACCACCCCTACTACAGGATGTGGTGGGATTTCCTGGCATTCTACAGACCTGCCTTCCCTCTGCACATCCTGACTTGGAGGTGGCCACTAGGTCCTGTTTACCTCTGTTATCTCCAGGAGCCCTTTAGACCACCCTGTTCCTCCCTCCCTTTCTAGCCTTATGCTCCATGAGTCTTTCCTGCCCCACTGAGACTGAGCTTAATGTGTACCTCACTCTTCTGCATGGGCCTCCAGCCCTCCCCACCCCACTTGCCTCCTTCCTCACTCTCCTCAGTCCTAGCTTCCAACTCAGTGTCTGGGAAAGGGAAGTGCTGCCCACCAGCTGGACTGGTGGCATTCTGGGCGCTGGCAGTGGGGCCATGACTCAGCCCTGGTACCTTGGGCAGTGACTTCCCCTGCCTGACTCCAGCCATCAGTGTAGGGCAGGGGTCTCAAACTCGAGGCCCACAGGCCGCAAACGGCCCTCCGTACAACATTTTGTGGCCCTGCTGTAGAGGAATTTTTGTTTTGTTTTGTTTTGTTTTAGTTGTTTGGGTCACACCCCTCAATGTTCAAGGCTTACTACTGACTTCGCACTCAAGGATCACCCCGACTTTGCCTCCTGCGGCCCCCAGGTCGCAGTTTGAGACACCTTGGTGTAGGGGGATTGAATTGCACTTCCAACTGCAAGTAGGAGGCAGCAGGCAGAGGCTACCAGACACATTTTAACTTGCCAGAGTGTGACTCATTCATTCTTCAGGCCATGGTCCTTTGAGAGTAGAGCTGCCAATTAAAATAGCTTATATGTGACAGTACCTGATCAGTCCTAGCTGCCCAAATTGCAGGGTGTGAGGAACAGGCCAACCAGCAGCCTGCCTCCCCAGGATGAAGCTTAAGCACTACAGCCCTCTGCAACTCAGCAACCCCCTTTCAGAAAACCTGCTTCCCAGACATGTGCTTTGTCCCGGCTTTCACTCCTGCCTGCAGGCTGATTGAGGCTGTGGTGGCTTCTGCCAGCAGATTCAGGTTCACAAATACCTCATGGGGCTAGTCCTGATCAGTCCCTGTGCAAGGCTCTTTCCACTTTCTGTCTCTATCAGAAGGTCTGCTATAGTGTGCTGGTGTTGCCAGGATGGCTAATGGCAAATTGAGATTTGAATGGTGGTGGTGCCCCATGCTGCTCAAGCTCGACTCCAGCTGGCAGGCCCAGAGGCAGGTGGCAGCAAGAGAGCCCGCCCCCTCAAACTGTGTCGCCTCTATTTTTGTTTTTTTTTTTTCTGATGCTTGGTGCCTGAAGGACCCTACAGTGCTGGGGTAGGAGCCTGGACCTCCTGCATGTGAAGTCATTCGGTGTGAGCGTTTCTCCAACTCTGTGCCACTGGCTCAGTGCTACTTTGCTTCTAAGTCTGCGGGCACATTCCTGGCCTTGGAGTTGGTTGTAGGTGGTTGTAGGGCCCGTGCCTTTTTTTTTTTTTTTTTTTGGTTTTTGGGCCACACCCGGCGGTGCTCAGGGGTTACTCCTGGCTGTCTGCTCAGAAATAGCTCTTGGCAGGCACGGGAGACCATATGGGACACCGGGATTCGAACCAACCACCTTTGGTCCTATATCGGCTGCTTGCAAGGCAAACGCCGCTGTGCTATCTCTCCCGGCCCCAGGGCCCATGCCTTCAATGTGAACCTCTTCTTCTGGTCCCTGTTGGCATCTTTAGCTACAACATCCCCCGTAGACCCTCAGCTCTCATTTTCTATTCTATTTCTGGCCACATCCAGTAGTGCTCAAGAGAACACCCCTTTACATGATAATATTGCACATAGCTGACCAGCTCTGATTCTCAGTACTGCATATGGTCCCCCAAACCATACTAGGAATGATCCTTGAGTAGAGAATCAAGAGTAAACCCTGAGCACAACCAGAAGTGAACTGAAACCAATCAACCAACCAAACAGAACACCATCTAGAAACAGCATCTATTTCTGGCTCTGCTCAAGCAAGCACTGAGTCTTCAGAACTTTCTCTTCTACTCAGTTTTTACTTTGGGATGAAAGAAAGGCCTTGCTGCTGCAGTGTGGAAGTGATGGGACTCACTCACTCTCATGGGGAGGAGGGCAAGACCTTGCTCATCTGGACTCTATGTGTCTCCCTAGGTGTCATGTGATCTTCGAAGAGCAGCAGCCAGAGTGGAAATGCTCTCGGAGGTGGAGAATGGATTGGAACCCCGGGCGGCCATCTCGGTAAGGTGACGAAGGCACAGGACAGGTACCACAATGCTTTGGCCCACAAGGAAAGGAGAGGATAGGCCGAGGGAGATTTCGAACCTCTGCAGGTTGTGAGGGTGTTCTGCCTCCTCTAGAGTATCTTACTAGGGATCAAAGGGGAGTCTCTGTGCCATGGAGGTTCAGATGGGTCCCCTGAAAGATTTCCAGTTATCCTATTGCTCTGGGGCTTCCGGTGTGGGCCTGGTTGCCACAGGGTCAGAACCCCATTTCCCAGGTACTGGTGTGCTCTTGCCTTGGGTGAGCATCTGTGTTGGAACACTTAGTCATGTTTCCAGATTTTCCAACTCCAAGTATTTCTGACTAGGACTTACTAGAACTAACTCCTGGTGCCCTTGCAATGTCCCCTGCAGGCCTGAACTCATCTGTGTGTTCTGTGGGCCATGCTGTTTCGAGGAGAGGCAGGATGTGGAGACGGTGTTTGGACTTCCCACAACAAAATCCTGAGATACCATTTTGAGAGAAGTGGAGGTGTCTTTCCCTTCCTGCTGATGTTCCATTATTTAGAGAATTTTCCACCAGAAAGGGACTACTGGCTAAGCCATACTATCTCTCTGACCCAATATAAAAACTTTTGTTTTGCTTTCTTTAATTTTTTTTTTTGGAGGGCTACACCCAGCAGTGCTCAGGGGTTACTCCTGGCTCTGCACTCAGTAATCACTCTGGCACCCTTGTTCCTTAGGCAACCATATAGGATGCTGGAGATCAAATCCAGGTCCTGGCCACATACAAAAAAAACCCTGCCCACTGTACTATTTCTTCAGTCCCCAATATAAAAACCTTTAAAGGGTCTTATAGCTAGAGTATATAAATACCTTTTATGATTCAGCAATAAAAAGACTCAAATGAAAGAGAGATAAAGGATTTGAAGAGATGTTTTTCCAAATGATGTATTTAAATGGCCAACAAATACTTATATGGCATGAAATGCACTCATTTGAAATTCTCAGTTCAGTGGTTTTTAGTATATTTACAAAACTGTGCCACTGTCACCACCATCTATTTTTAGAATGTTTGCACCCACCTGAAAGAAATGCTGCATCCAGTACCAGCCACTCCCTGTTCCTCTTTCTCTAGTCCTCTGACAGCCACAAATCTACTTTCTATTTCTATGGATTTGCCAACTCCAGACAGTTTATATTAGTGAAATCACGAAGCTGTTTGTAATGCTCTTTATGCTTAGCTCAGAGGTGCTGGCAGGTCACCATAGCAGCATCTCCAGACCAGCCTGCCCTGGGGGCCATGTGATACCAGATGTTGAACTCTCACACCACCTGCCCAAGTATCTTCCTCCGTTTCCCATTCAGTTGGCTTATTCTTTTTGTATATGTATGCCACACCCAGCAGTGCTCAAGATTCATAGTTACTCCCAATACTGTAGACGAGAAAGTTTTTTTTTTTCATTTGACAGAATTGGGCCCTACAGAAGAATGTGACAGAAACAGAGCTGGACTAAACTCAGACCTCTGTAAAGTCTCAGATCTCTCTCTTTTAGCTTCCCAATAGTGTTAGGAGTCCATGCTGTGTGGAGGATGGAACTCCTGGCCCTATGCATACTAGGCACGTGCTTATTTCTTTGAGCCCTCTCCACAGCTCTAGAATCTTTCTTAATATATAAAGAAATTCTTTTTTTTTGAACTCTAAAGCACTTTTTAAAAATTAATGTAATACATTTTAATTAAAATTAATAAATATTATTTTTATTAATGACTGCATTCTTGATCATGTAGAAAACTCCATAGCAGTCACTCCTGGGGTGTCCACCTTTAAGCCCTAATTTTGCGTGGCTCAGTCCATGTTTCAGATGAGAGCCAAGGAGAGAGTCTTAGCTATAGAGTTCTTGTCTGTCATGGTTAAGGACTGGGATTTGATTTCAGTTACTGCATGCCCTTACCCACAGGTCTGACCCTGATATCCTCAGAGCATTATCAGGCCCAATGGCCATGCATAGTGGGGAAAAAATATGTGAGGTGCTTTAAGTGGCTCAGTAGCTTTTTCTTTTTTTTTTTTTTTTTTGGTTTTTGGGCCACACCCTGTGACGCTCAGGGGTTACTCCTGGCTTCTTGGGGGACCATATGGGACGCCGGGGGATCGAACCGCGGTCCGTCCTAGGCTAGCGCAGGCAAAGCAGGCACCTTACCTCCAGCGCCACCGCCCGCCCCTAGCTTTTTCTTTTTTTTGAATAGTCTTTTTTTAAATTTATTTAAAGAAAATGCATCACATAGTTGACATAACTGATCATAATTCATTTGTTTTAGGAAGACCAAAAGCAACATGATTTAAAAAAATAGAAAATTAAAAGAAAAACTAAAGAGATGGAAGAGAAAGGAAAGAAGAAAAGTTCAGTAGCAAATATATTTTTGAAAATTGTTGAATCACCAATGAACTCATTAAGGCACTAGTAGAAAGTTTAACAAAGTTTAACAAGCTCTTCTTTTTTTTTCTTAAAGGATAAGAGTGAAAAAAAAAAGGGGGGGAGGGTGGAGAGATAGCATAGAGGTAAGGCATTTGCCTTACCTGCAGAAAGACGGTGGTTTGAATCCCAGCATCCCACGTGGTCCCCTGAGCCTGCCAGGGGCGATTTCTGAGTGTAGATGCTGAAGTAACCCTAGCGCTGCTGGATGTAACCCAAAAACAAACAAACACAAAAAAAAGTTAAAAAAATACACTAATAACAGTGTGAGAGTGGCGATTGGTGTTGTTTGCATAGGCCCAGAAAAATATAGGAAAATGGGAGGAAAAAGCCTTTGCCTAACTACAAGGAGACCTTACCCCAGAAGTTTTCTGGCATAAGACTGACTCTGGGCTCCGGGCATATTAGGTTGTCCAACCTCTGAGTCATCTCTTTGGTCCTGATGAAATTTTTTTGCACATTAGCTGTTGTTGGTGTCAGATTTCTGTAGTTAAAGATTCCTGTTTCTGTGCATTTCCTTCATTGAAGTCAGGATGATGTGGAGTGTTCTCTACTTTCACCTCACCATTAGATGCAGAGAGCCCTGCCCTGCAAGCAGGTTGTTGCTGTTGCTAAGTCATCTATGTGTTAAGAGAACACTTTTTGGAGTAAGTCAATGCCAGGGCAGTGGTAGGGTCTTCTCTGGTAGAGGTTTGCTTCCTGGTGATGTTATAGACAATTGTGGTTGTTTTCGTAGATGGTATTCATGGTTCAGGGGTGTATGGGCAGTGTCCATTCTTCTGAGGCCAGCTCAGTAGCTTAAAGCCTGACTAGCATGCGGTTCTGAGTCCAGACCCTGCTGTCACTGCATGTGCTGAAGTCATCTTCACAGCCGTGGTGAGAGGAACGATAAATACATTTTACTGAGTAAATTTTGGGGAGACCACAACAGTGTGCTTGGGGGCTGGGCTGTTCCTGGCAGGGTGCTGCCTAGTTGCTGATGGAGGTATTCAGCCACTTATGTGGTACTGGCTTGAAACCAGCTTCCTGCTTGCAAAGTTTGTGTCTCATATTGCAGGTCTCCCCAAACCCTTGATAATTTTTCTTTTAATTGATACTTGTCCCACCCACCCCCAGTACTGCTGGATATGGCCCTGGGGATCCTCTACCAACAGGGTAGCCCAGGTTAATACCCTGAATAGCATGGATCTTTACATTGAGAATCAAGAACTGAGAATCATGGAGGAGCCCCTGGGTTTCTTGAAGTAAGCCCCTTCCTACCCTCATACCCAAATAAGAAGATACACAAATTGTTTTTTAGAAAAAATAAATGGCTGTCTCTGAGTGGTACACATATGGTTTTCCTTCTCTGCATCTCAGCCTCTAGTGTTGACTCACGTTAGTTCTGCAGGAGGAAGATATCAGTATGGGTGCGCCCCACATTTGGGGAGGGTCAGAGTTGCATTCCAAGGGGGTCTCACCATTGGCCTCCTAAAAGCCTATTGTTTGTCTACACTGCCCAGGTCATCAAGAAGAAGCTCGTGGGCTCTGTGAAGGCCTTGCAGAAGCAGTACGTGTCCTCGGACACGGTGGTGACAAGTGAAGATGCAGATGCCAACACCATATGCAGCGCCCTGGAGGCCGTGTTCATTCATGGTCTGCACACCAAGCATATCCGTGCTGAGGCAGGGGGCAAGAGGAAGAAGCGTGCCCAGCAGAAGCCCCTGCCGCAACCTGTCTTCTGGCCCCTCCTGAAAGCTGTCACCCACAAGTGAGCTTTGGCTTTGGGGAGATTCTGGGGAGTAGCGTCATTGTGTGGGAAAGTCCCAGCAACGAATGGAACCTCTTAGATTCTTTCTACACCCTACTCTTTCTTGCACCTGGCCAGGTGCTGCCAAAAAAAAAAAAAAAACCTCAGATTCCTGATGAGCTTGACTTTGAATTGCTTTTTGGTTCAGAAATGTTTTACTAGGCTAATAGCATAGTACAGTGGGTAGGGTGCTTGCCTTGCACACAACTAACCTGGGTTCGATGCCCGTACTACATATGGTTTCCCAAGCCCCACCAGGAGTGATTTCTGTGTGCAGAGGCCAGGAATAAGCCCTGAGTACCTAGGTGTGGTAGGTGCTAGATGTGGAAAAACCAAACAAAAACTCAGCCTTTTCTTGTGTCTACATGTACACACACACACACACACACACACACACACCTTTCAGTTACCATAAGTTGCTCATAAGGGCTCATAACCTGCAGTTTAAGAAGCTGGGACCTAGAACAGAGTGGGGGCAGGGGCGAGGTCACTAGACCTGGCCTCCAATGAAAGTGACTTTTTTTGTTTATTTGGATTCTTAGTTGGGGCTGGGGCTGGGACCATGTGGGGTGGGCATAGTTCAGGGCTCCCGTAGGCACCATAGCCCTTTGAGTCTGTCCCTACTGTGCTCCACTGTGCTTTGACTCCTCCAGCCTCATCCCTCGCCTTTGGCCTCAGCTGTTCCTAGCCCCTGTGCTGGGGTTTTTTGCTAGAAAAGCCTTTTAGGTTTTAAGTTGGGGCCACGCCTAGAGATGCAGTCTGTAGTATTCCTGTTAGCACTGGGGACCTAGAAGGTGGCAGTCAAGCAGTACTGGGGATAGAACTCTGAGCCTCACATGCTGCATGCCCTTTGAACTGTCTCCCTGGCCCTCAGAGCAACCTTTTTCCTACCCCCAGCAGATTTGGTAGGTGTAGCCAAGTGACCTGTAGACCCTGAAGGTTTATCTGTGTGCTTTCCTGGAAATTTGCTCACCTACCTAAACACTGGCTCTGGGCCTGAGTGGCTAGGTGTGAAATTCCTGGCCTGGCTCCTAACTGTCTGGGCTGGGTAGCTCACCTGGTGCCTCTCTGGGATATCAAATTCCTCTCACTGTGCCATGTGGAAAGATCATCTTCCTTTCCCTGCCCACAGCTGTCAACTTTTTGTTTAGTTTATCGAGCGGGAGAGATAGCACAGAGGTAGGGCATTTGCCTTGCACACAGCTGATCCAGGATAGACCTGGGTTTGATTCCTGGCATCCCAGATGGTCCCCCACAAGCCTGCCAGGAGCAATTTCTGAGCACAGAACCAGCAGTAACCCCTGAGCGCTGCTGGGTGTGCCCCCACCAAAAACCATTTTTTAAAATTTTGTATTGTTTTAAGGCCATACCCATTGATGCTTTGAGGCCCACATGTGGTGTTAGGCATGGAACCAGGGTCAGCTCTGTGCAAGGCAAACACCTTCCCTACTTCGGTCTGCACAGCCACTACCTTATTGTATTTCCTGGGCTCCTGGGTGATAGTAGCTTTTTAACACCCCCTCTTATCTCTTCCTGCCCTTCCTTATTGCTGTCAGCTGAGCCACATTTACCAAGCATGTTCACTGGAGCTGAACTGCTAAGTCATGTCTCTGCCTCTGGTTCTCTGTGGAGGGGCAGAGTTAGTAGTTCTAAGGAGGACAGGGACTTATATTGACTCTTCTCCCTCCTTTCCAGACACACCATCTCGGAACTGGAGCACTTGGTCTTTGTAAGCACAGACGTGGGCCGCAGCCGGGCCTGGCTGCGTCTGGCCCTCAACGATGGCTTGATGGAGTGCTACCTGAAGCTGCTCCTGCAAGAGCAGGCCCGGCTGTGCGAGTACTACCAGCCCATAGCCCTGCTTCGAGATGCCGAGGAGGGCGAGTTCCTCCTGAGCCTCCTGCAGGGACTCACGTCCTTGTCCTTTGACCTTTCCTACAAGTCTGCCATCTTGAATGAGTGGACGCTTACCCCACTGGCCCTCTCTGGGCTTTGCCCGTTCCCTGAGCTAGACCTTCTCACTACCTCAGCGACAGAGCTGCAGCGGAAGGAGTCTCTGGATTCCATCTCCCATTCCTCAGGCTCGGAGGATATCGAAGTCCAGCATGCGGGTCATAAGATCCGCCGGAACAAGAATCTCACCGCGTCCTCCCTGAGCCTGGATACCGCCAGTTCATCCCAGTTGTCTTGCAGCCTAAACTCCGATAGTTGCCTCCTCCAAGAGAATGGCTCCAAGAGTCCTGACCGTTCTGAGGAGCCTATGTCCTACGACTCGGACCTAGGGACAGCGAATGTGGATGATTCAGACCCATCTCTGCAAGAGTAAGCGCCCCTCTCCCCCTTCCTGCTTCCTTTCTTCTCTTCCCCTTTCTACCCCTTCCTCGCACATGTGACTGTTGGCAACACCAAACCCAAAGCATGGGACTCAGGATTGAGACAGATGGGGGTGGAGATGGGGGCAGAGGAGACTATCTCTGAGTCAGGAACTGGAGTCACAGAAGCTGCCACCGCAGGCAGTGTGGGGAGTGGTGGTTCGGGCTCCACACTGCCCCTGGGATGCCCTTTGGCATGTTACTTCATCTCTATGCGACCTCATGTGGAATGCAATCTTCTTTCAGAAAGGACACTGATTTCAAGATTATATTTAGGACTTCCCCAAATTCAGTGGTGCCTAATGTAAACAGTGACCTGCCATGACCTCCTAGACTACCTCCTGGGGGAGACTACGCTGGTCATCTGCTTATCTAGTGAAGAGCAGTAACCATTTGTCTGTCATGCCCTTCACTTCTTCACAGGGCCTGTGTTCACTTGGCTTGTGTTTAGGGCCTTCTTTTCCAATCCTTCTGTGCCCTCCTTCCCTTGGCTCTGGTCATCATAGGTCATCATAGGATTCTTACCTTGTATGGGAGTAAACACCAGAATAGGGGCCACCAGGGTTATGAAGTGATGTGAAGATCTAATTTCATGCCTGGTCTCAGCACTTAGCAGTTCAGTAATGTCAGACAAATTACAGCCTCTTTTTGAGATTCAGTTTCTTTGTCTTCACATAGGACAGCCCCTTGTAGGGCAGTTTGAGAAGCGAATCAGAATCTGGTTAAATGAGCTGTGCCCCATATGTGGGCCCCCAAATGGCTTCTGAGCTCTGAATTTCTAAGATAAATTCTCCAGTGGTCAAAAGGCAGATCTGGGAAAAGTGCAGAAAGGGAATGATCCTTGCCCCGGAGATGACTGAGCCCTGGTGTATCTTAGACCCACACACCTATCTAACGCTTCCTCATCTCCCTGTCCCACACACCAGCCAGCCTTCTCTGTCATGTGGCCAGCTGTTCATCTTCCAAGGATCTTGTGATCAGAAAATTCCATCTTAAGTCATTGACTCAGGGACTGACTGACTCCCTGTGTGGGTAGTGTTGTCCTGGGCAGTGTGGGGGACTTAAGGGAAGAGGGTCAGGTCAGTGTGCTTGGACCCACACTGGACAGGAGCTGCCCACACAGCACACATGCAGGCAGGGCCATAGCCAGCACCATCATCGTAGAGTTGGCCTTGAACTTGTTCTTGGAGTAGTTACAGAGACCACCTTTCGTAGAGTATGTGTATGTTTTATTTTGTTTTTGTGTGTGTACATGCATAGCAGAGTAGGAAGGTTTGTACCATACCCTCCCATGCTCAGGGCCTACTTCTGACTGTCTTCAGTGCTGTTCGAGTCTCAGGGAAAGATCAAACCTGGATTGGTCACATGCAAGGCAAGTGTCTTAACTCCTCCCTATATTATCTATCCAGCACTTGGAATTTTTTTGTTTTTGTTTTTGTTTTTTTGTTTTTGTTTTTGGGTCACACCCGGCAGTGCTCAGGGTTACTTCTGGCTCCACACTCAGAAATTGCTCCTGGCAGGCTCAGGGTACCATATGGGATGCCGGGATTTGAACCAATGACCTTCTGCATGAAAGGCAAATGCCTTAACTCCATGCTATCTCTCCGGCCCCACTTGGAATGTGTTTTAAAGTTAAAGATTTTCACCATTTAACTTAAGATTTTTAAAAATTCTTTTAGTTTGGAGTTACACCTGGCAGTGGGGTTTACTATTGGCTGTGCTCAGTTGTCACTCTTGGTGGGCTTAGGGACCATATGGAGTGCTGGGGATCAAACCCATTTCATCTGTGTGCAAGACAAATACCACCAGTGTGTTTATTGCTCCAGCCCCTATTTTTTGCTTCTTGTTTTTTGGCTACCTCACTCATAGTCACTTTGATAATGTTCATTTTTTTCTCATTCTGTTTACTCACAGTTTTATATTTATATGGATCTTGTTAAGATCAAGTCATTGAGTCAGGGGAGTAGCCCCCAGATGGTGCTCAGAGTTTTAGAGGCCACTCTGGAGATTTCTCATGTAGTCAGGCTGGAAGTTCAGGCCTGCAGACAAAATACTGCTTGGATCCTGTGGTGCCAGAGGCTGTCAGGGCCATCCTGCAATGCTTGGAGGTCTCAAGGGCCGCACCCTGAAGAAGGCAGGAGGGCATGTGGTCCAGGTGTTGAATCAAAGTCTGATGCACATAAGACACACACTGGTATACCATATCCAACGGTGTTGGGGCTACTTCCAGCTTCTACTTAGGGGCGGCTCCTGGTAGTGCTTGGGGACCTTGTGGTACCAAGGGTCAAGTCTAGGCCTCTTGGAGCCAGAAAGATAGCACAGTAGTAG
The DNA here is from genome assembly GCF_024139225.1 of Suncus etruscus. Taxonomy (NCBI): domain Eukaryota; kingdom Metazoa; phylum Chordata; class Mammalia; order Eulipotyphla; family Soricidae; genus Suncus; species Suncus etruscus. The sequence continues at coordinate 192,554,857 of NC_064848.1, read as the reverse complement.
GGCATTTGCCTTGCACACAGCTGATCCAGGATGAACAGTGGTTTGAATCCTGGCATCCTATATGGTCTCCTGAGCCTGTCAGGAGCAATTTCTGAGCGCAGAGCCAGAAGTAACTCCTGAGCGCCGCTGGGTAGGTATCCCACCCCGACCCCCAAATAAAGACTAGGCCTCTTAGGTCCAGAGTGATAGCACCACGGTAGGGTCTTTGCCTTGCACACAGCCAACCCCAACAGACTCTGGACTCCGGTTTGATTCCCAGCATTCCGTATAGTCCCTTGAGCCTGCCAGGAGTGACTTCTGTGCGAGAGCCAGGAGTAACCCCTGAGCACTGCCAGGTGTGACCCAAAGAACAAATAAACAAAAAAAGACTAAGCCTCTTACATTCAGAGCATTGACCTTTCTCCCTGGACATTTATTCTTTTTTTATCAGTTTATAGGTATTCATGTGATTTTTTGACCATTGTGACCATTCAAGTACTTGGTCATATGACTAAGAATAAAGTTTCAGAGTCGCAAACTGGTAAGAGATAGTCCAGTCGGTAGGGGACTTGCCTTGCATGCAACTGACCTGGGTTCAGTCCCTGGCATCTCATAATATTCCCAGAGCACTTCTAGAAGTGATCACTGAGTGCAGAGCCAAGAGTAAGCCCTGAGCACTGCCAGGTGTGACCCAAAAAGGCAAAAAAAAAACAAAATAAAACAAAAAGTGTGGAGTCATATGATAACTCTTAACTCTCTACCAGCTTTTCCATAGGGGTTGTACCATAGTAAATGTTTATCTGAGAAACCATTGCATAATCCAGAGTTCTAAAGTTTTGTACTGGTTTCTTTTTTTTTTTTTTTTTTTTTGTACTGGTTTTTGTACTGGTTTCTGATATTTATAAAAAAAAAAAAAGATATTTATAGCTTTAGCATTCACATTTAGGTCTTTGATTCATTTTGAATTAGGTTTTGTTTTGTTTTGGGGCCACACCCAGTGGTGCTCAGGGCCTTCACTCCTGCCTCTGGGCTCAGGGTTAGGCCTATGATTGAACCCAGGTTGGCCGCTTGCAAAGCAAACGCCCTACCTACTGTACTTTAGCTCTGGCCCATTTTGAGTTAGTTTTTGTATGTGGTGCATGGTAAGAAGTTGGTTTCATTTCTTTATTTTTGCTTTTGTTTATTTTTTTTTCAGGTGTCACACCTGGGGATATTCAGGACTTATTTCTGGTTCTGCACTTAGGGATCTCTCTTAGTGGTTTGAGGGACCCTAAGGGGTGCTGGGAATTGAATGTGGGTCAGTTGCGTGCAAGGCCTTCCCCTTTGTGCTATTGCTCCAAACCTAGTTGGTTATTTTTCATGGAATCAGTCACTTCTCTAATTTTTATTTGTTGAGACACTTCTCCCCTCTGCACCCCAGTTAAATTGTCTTGGCACCTGTGATTAAAGGAGCTGCCAGTAAATGCATAGGGCAGTCACCTATTCTTGACTATTATGTTTTGAAATACCTGCTTTATGAAGGTAGGTAAGAGTAGAGCATAGCCAGAGGACAGTTAAAATCTTGAATTCTGGGGCCCGAGAGATAGCATGGAGGTAAGGCATTTGCCTTGCATGCAGAAGGGCGATGGTTCCAATCCCAGCATCCCATATGGTCCCCTGAGCCTGCCAGGAGTGATTTCTGAGCGTAGAGCCAGGAATAATGCCTGGGCGCTGCGAGTGTGGCCCAAAAACCAAAAAAAAAAAAAAAAAAAAATCTTGAATTCTGAAATCTTTCCTATGACCCATGCCCAGGGAGATTTACTAGCCCAGCTATCAGGGCATATGTGGACCTTCTTTAGGCTATTGTTTCTCAGGTCAACAAAAGCTTTATTTTCAGAAATAGAACTGAATTCTCTGGTGCTTCTGAAAGGGAGGAGAAACTGACCACTGGCCTGGTGCCCATTCCAGAAGGTCCAAGAGTAGGCTTGTTTGCCTGAGTCTGTGAGTGTGTGTACACAGAGACAGAGACGCTGGCTCCTTGTGGCTCTAGAAGCATTCAGAGTCCCTGGGGCATCTGAAAAAGTGCTTTCTGGGCCCGGAGAGATAGCACAGCGGCGTTTGCCTTGCAAGCAGTGGATCCAGGACCAAAGGTGGTTGGTTCGAATCCCGGTGTCCCATATGGTCCCCCGTGCCTGCCAGGAGCTATTTCTGAGCAGACAGCCAGGAGTAACCCCTGAGCAACACTGGGTGTGGCCCAAAAACAAAAAACAAAAACAAAAAAAAGAAAAAGTGCTTTCTGTGTGTATATGTGGCCACATGACAGACCTTGAGCCCACAGTCTCAAGAACTTTTAGAGGTGAGTGGTCTCTGCCCTCACTTTACCTAGCCCTGAGATCAGTCAGTGTTTTTACCCAGATCCCGCTACCCAGCTTCTGCTTTGGGAACAAGGTCGATCACCACTTGACAAAGTCTGCATCCAAAGTTTGCTTTGCTTTCTAAGCAAAGTCTTAAGGCCTGGGTTTCTTACCTTTTGCCTGAAACTGTAGGCCCACAGTTAGGTGGCTTAGGTAAGAGGTAGACAAGTCCCCACTCCCATAACACCCTCTGTCTCTGTTCTGTGAGCTTCCTCTGCCTGCAGTTTTGGGTTCCTATACCTCCCTGCTGCCCTCAGAGGTGGAGGAGCCCCATGTCCACTGGGGAGGGCTTAGTGGGTTGTTTGCTCTGTGTTTAAATCACAAATCAGCATTTCTTCCTTCTTATGACTTTCCCAGTGGGCATTCTAGTGAGTAGTCCAGCTTGTCACACAGGTTTCTTTGTTTAAAAATCCCTAGGGTGTTGTCAGAATTCAGCAAAGCACAGGTGAACTCTGTGCCAACTGATAGACTAAGCCAGGAAGAATCGAGCCACACACCGAAGGCCCTGTCCTCAGCCTTGCTGCTCGGCCCGTACACCATCACACACCTGCACTCTGACTTGCCCGTTCAGCCCCTGCCTTCCCTGGTTCTCTCCAGCGCTCCAGACAGTGGCCGCTCACGGGAGCCACTCTCCCAGGCATGTGGCACCCCAGATTTGTTGCCGTCGCCAAGTGCTGCTCCTGCAGTCCCTGCAGGGAGCACTCTACACCAGCAACCTTCGAGTCCGGTGGGAGAACTGACCAGATCAGCCCTTCAGGGGAGCAGCCAACCAAAGTTCCAGGTGGAGGATGGAACTGGACCGAGCCTCGTGGTTCCCTCACCTACCAGCCCAGTGAGTGGTGCAAGTGTGGGCAGGGCGGACGGGTCAGTGACATGTCTCTGCCAGTGACTCCTGAGTGGTCACTGCCCTCTCCCCATTAGCCTGAGTCCTCACCCGATGTTGGAATTCATAACATGACGAATGATGGAGCCTGTGTTTCTGGGTGTGGGTAGAGGACATGATGATGATGCAGGCACAGTGCTGATCACTTCCTGTGGGTGTGTCCTGTCAATTGCACATCAACCCTGGAGGGGAGCTAAAGCTCATCCGACCACAGACTGGCATATACCAAGACACTTATTACATAAGGCAAAACACTTAGTTCACTGGGCCTTGATTTCTTCCTGGACCTTCATTATTAAATTAACGGTTTATAAAATGCTCATTTTGCACTATGAATCAGATTTAGAACCACACCCATCCAGTCCAGCATGTTGCTTGTGGCTAGTCTTCGGGCTGGGAAGATAGCTCTGTGGCAGGAGTGCATTGCCTTAACATGCACAGGGACTCCTATTAGATCCTTGGCTCCTTACGCTTCATCCCTTCACGTGACCCAAAGCACTGATCTGTCCAGCCCAGTTGGCCGAGTATTGCTGGAGGAATTCAGTATGTTGATAGCCCAAAGGAAGCCAGCTTTAGGCTGCTCCTGAGGGAACCCTCTAGGTCAAGCTTGTGAGCTGCAATCCAAGCTTATGAGCTCTAGGTCAAGAAGCAGTAGTGAAGCAAAGAGGCCACCCTCTTTGCTCTTTCACCTTTGTTTTCAGGAACAATTGAAATTTCTCAGACAGAGTTACAGATCTTTTTATAATGAGTCATTTATTTGAAAGAGAACTTGTGACTTGAATGGACAAAGAGCAGTAAAGGGTGCATATAACATGAACCCTACCTTCAATAAGCACCAAATAAATGAATGTGTGCTCTTCTAGGTTATTTTGTTTGTTTTGACATGGCACATTCCAGCAGTGCCCAGGGACTACTACTTGGTACAGTACTCCAGGGACCATAAGGCGCTAGGACTGAACTTGGGGCTCCTGCAAGCAAACCATACACTGCAGCCCTTTGAGCTATCTACCCAGCCCTTACTTAAGTTTAGGGAAGATAGGCTATTTTGTTTGTCTTTTGAGGGAGGGGGGCACACCCAGTGGTGCTTAGTTAAGGCTTATTCCTGGCTCTGTGTTCGGGGATCACTCCTGATGGTGGTCAGGGACCATATTTTGTTTTGTTTTGTTTTGAAATTAAGAAATCTAAAGCTTCCAATTAGAGCTTCTAATTAGCACCACATAACTAGATCGGCAACTTTGAAGTCATAGAATGTGAGTAAAAACAATTTTTCAAAGCTCTGTGTAGTCTGCAAACACTTCGTGACTCAGAAAGTTTGTTGTCCTCAGGCTGTGTCCCATATGTGCTCACAAACCAAGTGCGTAGAGGCTTGGTGGATGGAAGATAATTATGTGTTTTTTCTGTAATCACAGGAATAATACCCATCACTGACCCCTGAGGGAGAACCCAGCAAGGTGTTAGCAGAAGAGACAGCTATTCTGTGGTTGTTGATTTGAATTGCGCATTGGTGGGAAGGTCCAGGATGAGACCAGCTTCAGCTGCATGGCCCAGCCAGGGGAAGGGAGCACAGCTGCCCAGGAACTCTCACTTAGGTTCGCAGAGAGAAGAATCCATGAGGGGGAAAGAGATCAGGTGGGTCAGGGATGGTGCCAAAGTGAGGAAGAGAAAAATACCTTTGGGGCAGAGTGATAGTATAACAGATAGGGCTCTTGCCTGTATACAGCCAACTCTGGTTGATCCCAGCACCCCATATGGTCCCCCCAAACCCACAGGAGTAATCCCTGGGCAAAGAACCAGGAGTAAACCCTGAGCACTGCTGGATGTGGATCCACATTTCAAAAAGAGAAGAAATACCTTCATGGATTTGTTTGCTTCTGACTTTTTAGCCTCTCTAGACCAAAATAGGGTCATGAAAGCAGAAGCAGGAATTTAGAAGATTCCTCCCCCTTTGAATTTCTCAGATTTTTGGAGGGGTTTGGTTTTGGGGTCACACCTGATGGCGCTCAGGGGTTCCTCCTGACTCTTATGTTCAGGAATCACTCCTGGCAGGCTCAGGGGACCATATGGGATGCCAGGGATTGAACCCGGGTTGGCGGCATGCAAGGCAAACTCCCTACCCGTTGTGCTATCGATCTGCCTCCCACTTCTCAGATTTTTAACTCTTTGACATGACATATTTATTTTGTGTGTATATGCATGTGTATGTGGTGGTGTGAGGGATTAAACCCAAGGCCTCACACTTTATAAGCATATGCTCTGCCACTGAATTCATCTCTGATGTTCCCCTCATTTTAAGCACAGCTTTATTGGGTTCTAATTTATCAATTAAAGTATAGAATTTAATTTTTAAATATGATCATAGGATTGTGTCACCATTACCACAATTTAATTTGTTTTGATCTTGAGGCCACACTCAGGCTGCTCCAGGATCGGTATTTGTCAGTGGTTCTTGTCAGTGCTTGGTAGACACTGTGAGCCTCCTATATGCAAACTGGTGCTACAGCCCATTGAGTTCTCTTCAGACCCACAACTTAATTTGTATGTTTTTTTTTTTTTTCAGTTGGTTGGTTGCTTTTTGAGTCACACCTGGCAGTGATCAGGGATTACTCCTGCTTTGCACTCAGGAATTGATACCTGGCAGTGCTCAGGGGGACCAGAGAGAATGCTGGGAATCGAAACTGGGTTGGCTATGAACAAGGCAATGCCATATCTGCTGTACTATAGCTCCAGTTCCCTCAATTTAAAAATATTTGCATCCTCCCAAAAGAAACTCTTTTATATTAGCATTCACTCTCAGCATCTGGCCATCCCTGATTCTCTTTATTTGTAGACAGGCCTGCTCTGGATATTCATGTAAATGGACACATGCACCATGGGGCCTGTCCTGCTGTCACCCTGTACTAAGTGCAGCCTCAGAGCAGGTGTTGTTCCCTTTTGTTGTTGAGTGACATTCCTATGTAGGTGGCATTCTACAGCCAGCTCATGTTTTATTTACCATTGGCTGATGGACTTTACTCCACCTTTTGCTGTTTGTTTCTGTATTTTTTTGTTTCTCCTAAATGCATACAAAGTAGAATTTGAGAAACCCAACCATAATTCTAGGTTTAATCTTTTTTTGTTGTTGTTTGTTGGGGGGGGGCATATCCAGTAGTGCTCAGGGCATACTCCTTGCTCACTGTTTAAGGGTGGCTTCTGTTTGTGCTAAGATTTGGGAAGTGGTGGGAGGGAAGACTATCCACTACCAGAGAGAGATTTGGACCTCCTAAAAGTGCACTACATACTCCAGCCTGTTGAAATCTCTTTCTGGCCCCTATATTTAATCTCTCATTTTTAAAAATTTATTTAAAGAAAATGCATCACATAGTTGACTAATGCATATCCTTCCAGATAAGTGAAAGCAAAGTTATTGAACAAATAGAAATAAAAAATAAAATAGGAGAGAAGAAAAAAGAAAAGTACAGGGGTCAGAGAGATAGCATGGAGTTAAGGTGTTTGCCTTGCATACAGAAGGTGGTGGTTCGAATCCCGGTATCCCATATGGTCCCCTGAGCCTGCCAGGAGCGATTTCTGAGAGTAAAGCCAGGAGCAACCCCTGAGCGCTGCCAAGTGTGACCCAAAAACAACAAAAAAGGAAGGAAGGAAGGAAGGAAGGAAGGAAGGAAGGAAGGAAGGAAGGAAGGAAGGAAGGAAGGAAGGAAGGAAGGAAGGAAGGAAGGAAGGAGGGAGGGAGGGAGGGAGGGAGGGAGGGAGGGAGGGAGGGAGGGAGGGAAGTAGCAAGCACATTTGTGAAAATTATTGTATCTCCAATAAAGTCATTAATACAGTGTCAGGAGAGTTTAGTAAGCTTTTTTGTTGTTGTTAGCTGTTTATTCTGTTAAATTGGGGTGTTCCTATATGGCTGACAGCATCATACAAATGAAGTTGTCCAGAAATTTAGAGCATTATTACTGATACTACAACTTTTAGGGGCATGTACTCAACTGCCAGGCCTCCTGGAAGAAGGAAGATGTGGGGAGAGGGTTCCTGCATTTACTCGGAAAAGCCTAGCAAACCTGAAGGGTGGTCAGATCAGTGTCCTCAAAGGGAATCTTAGAGGGTCAGTAATAAGGCAGGGCCATCTTGGAAATGGAGATTGTGGGTGATGTTGACATCTTTCACTGAGAAGAATGACTGAGATTCGTTGTACATCTAGCAGGAGGGTGTTTTTCCCTTTGTTCTCTAGTATTCCTTTGTAAGATTCACGATGCGGTACCATTCTTTCATTAATAGACATTTGGATTATTCCCAGGGCAGGTAATCATGAAGGAAGTGGCTGTGAACATTTGTTGTTGTTTTGTGGCCATAGCCAGCTCTATGGTCAGTGATTGAGGATTGAATCCAGGCCTCCATGCCGATCATGAGCTCCAGCCCTTTGAACTCTCTCCCCAACTTACTTTTTTTGTTCTGTCAGGGGACCACCCAAGTGATTCTGTGCTGATGTTGCCTGAAATCCATGCCTATTGACACTCAGCCTGGCACTGCAGGCATATGGGTTGGTGCTTAGAGGTGTAGTACTTGGGCCTGGTGGTACTTGTACCGGGTAGTGTTTAATTCCTCTAGAGCTACTCCTGACTACATGGGTGAGCACACAGGCAGTGTTGGCCATGGAACCAGGGCCTCCATCCTGACCAAGTTTGGAACCCTGACAGCCACTTGGTCTTTCTTTTTTTTTTTTTTTTTTTTTTTTTGTGGCTTTTGGGTCACACCCGGCAGTGCTCAGGGGTTACTCCTGGCTCCATGCTCAGAAATTGCTCCTGGCAGGCACAGGGGACCATATGGGACGCCGGGATTCGAACCGATGACCTTCTGCATGAAAGGCAAACGCCTTACCTCCATGCTATCTCTCCGGCCCCCACTTGGTCTTTCTTATTTAAAGAAAAAAAAGTGGGGCTGGAGCGATACTAGAACTAGTAGAGTGCTTACTTTGCAGGCAACAGATCTGGACTCAATTCCCGGCACTATATATGGTTCCCTGAGCTCACGCAGAGTGATCCCAGAGCTAGGATTAAAGCCTGAACACTACTGGCTATGGCCTCAAATTAATAATAATAGTAGTAACAATAATAACGGAAAGGAACCCGCTCAGACATCTATAGGTACTGCGATGGGAGAAGGTACTGTTGGGGGAGGTCCTGAGAAGGATGTGGACAGCAACTGGCTGGGTTCACTCCCGCACCCATTTCCCTCAGGAAGTTTCACCCGTGATGCTAGTGGCTTTGTTTAAAGACTGAGCTGTGAGAAGTCCCCAGTGGCTACCCAGATTGACACTCTGTCCCCTTCACCAATGGAGGAAACATCTGTAGTTCAGAAGGCGGAAACCCCAGAGGCATAGCACTCCAGTTCCCCAGCACCTGGCTTTGGGAGTCAGGCCCCCACAAATGATTCAGCTTAGACAGACTGAACCCCTCCTCTTATTCAGGAGCAGGTGGCAGTCATGATGGGCAAGTTGGGGGAAGTAGGGGGTGCTGAACCAAACAGTTGCTGGGCTCACTCTCACGTGACTCATTTCCTCCCCTGGTCAGCCACTGCAGGGGCCCAGCCAGTTTCCTGGCTTCTGTTCTCCCACAACCAGACAGTGAAAGGCAGGGAAGGCTTGGAAAAGTGAGAAGAGAAACCAGAAAAGAGCTGGAATCCATTTTCCTGCTTGGATGCCCCAGCCAGTGAGCCACTGGTGACAGAGAGACCATTGTGGCAGAGAAGGGATGGGTCTCTCTGCCCATGCCACCCACTTTTTATATTCCACAAATAGGGCCCAAATACCTCCAATCCCTTGAACAAATGATGCTGGGTCCACCAGAGTTCCAATGACAAAGATTATGAAGGTGGAGCCCTTCCTAAGACCATATATACAAGTGAGCTCTGAGAAGCTCTCTGAAGCTGTACAATAAAGCTTGGAGAGGATGGGTTGGGGACATAGGACAGCGGGTAGGACACTTACCTTGTATGTGACTGACCCAAGTTCAATCCCCAGCACCTATATGGTCCCTTGAGCCCCTCCAGGAGTGAACTCTTAGTGCAGAGCCAGAAGTAACCCTGAATATTGCTCAGTATAACCCAAAAAATTGGAGATAAAAAGAAGTCTGTACAAGCACAGTCAGATATAATAATTAGAACCACAGTGGCTGGGTACACAGTAAGTGTTTCTCTCTTGTGGTGATGGAACCAGGTGGCCAACTGGAGTAGCAGGAGTCAGAGCAAGTGTGGAAAAACACCCCTAATACACCATGGATTCCACTTCTTTTTATTGTTGTTTTTAGCCACACCTGGAAGTACTCAGGGTGGTCTGGGGATCACATGGAATGCTGAGGATCGAACCTGGGTCAGCCTGGCCATGTGCAAGGGAAACACCCTACCCACTGTCCTATCACTCTGGCCCATCCACTTCTGGATATGGACCCAGAAGAAAGACAGACAATTGTCCACTAAGCACCTGCTTAGGTGTCCCTAACAGTCGGAAACAGAACCCACCCCAGCGACCTTCCTCCATCCACAGGTGTGGAAGAAAAGACAGCCACCAGAGAGCATATGACAATAGGTGGAGCATCTGACCCAGGGAACAAGCAGAGCAATGGCCACCGGGAACTGGAATTGTGGCAGGGCGTGGGAGGAACACTGGGTGGGTGGGCTGCTTTGGGAGCGATGAGAATATTCTAACATAGTGGGTCAAAGCTATAGTACAATGGGTAAGGCACGTACTTTGTATGCAGCTGACCCGGGTTCAATCCCTGGCATCCTATATTGTTCCCTGAGCACTGCCACGTGTGGCCCCAAAACCAAAGCAAAAAAAATATATTGGGATTTTTGTTGTTGTTGTTGTTTTGGCTTTTGGGTCACACCCGGCAGTGCTCAGGGGTTACTCCTGGCTCTACGCTGAGAAATCGCTCCTGACAGGTTCAGGGGACCATATGGGATGCTGGGATTCGAACCACTGTCCTGCATGCAAGGCAAACACCCTACCTCCATGCTATCTCTCCGGTTCCCCAAAAAATGTTTTAACTTAGAAGGTGGGGATGGGGCCGACACTCTGTAACCCTTCCCCATACACACACAAATACTGAATAGTGCTTTCACCAGTGGCCTGCCAGGGTGCTGGCTAAAAGCTGACAGTCTTTTGTCTCTTCTCTCCCACCAGAAAAGCAAAAGCTGGATTTCTGAAGATGATTTCTACCGGCCTCCCCTGGAGCAACCCACAGAAAGCCCGCCGGACCACACCACACCTGCCTCTCAAGGGACACCCAAGGCAGAGCCTGGCCTCCACCAGCCTTCCTCACAGGCCCCCGGGAAGAGTTGCTTGCAGGGGGCCTTAGACAACACCTGTGTGTCCTCCCCAGGTGGCCCAGAGAACAAGGTGGCAGGCCAGGAGCATAGAAACTTCTGTGTGGTGCACCGCCGTCAGATGGGTAGGTGACTGCACAGGGAAACAGCACCCCAGGTGCAAGGAGAGGGCTCAGAGAGTCTCTTCCCATCGCAGTTAAGGAGTGTCTTCTCTACAGGGAACCTCATCCCAAAATTCAGTCAGAAAGAGCACTTCCAGACTGTCTTTTTTTTTTTAACTTTATTGATTGATTAATTGATTGGTTGTTGGGCCACACCCATGAGTGCTCAGGGGTTGTTCTTGGCTCTGCACTCAGAAATTGTCCCTTGCAAGCTGGGGGACATATGGGTGCCTGGAATCAAACTGGGGTCCCTCCCAGGTCGGTGCATACAAGGCAAACACTCTACTGCTGTGCTATCTCTTTGGCCCATAGACCATTTTTCTTTACAAAGCCAGATGCCCCCCAAATTCCCAGATAGCTTCATCTTTTTGCGGGGGAGGGGGCTCATATCCAGCAGTGCTCAGGGGTTACTCCTGGCTCTACGCTCAGGATTCGCTCCTGGCAGGCTCGGGGGACCATATGGGATGCCAGGATTTGAACCACAGTTCTTCTGCATGCAAGGCAAACACCTTCCCTCCATGCTATCTCTCCAGCCCCGGGTAGCTCCATCTTTTGACATGGAAACATTTTTCCTCGAAACTACCATATAAAGCCTTAGATTATAGGGAACTCTCTGTGTTCCGAATACAGACCAGAGCAAGCCCCAGATGCAGCTGGTGTAGCTGATACCTTGAGAGGGGTTTACTCTTGTTTGTTTCCATTTGAGACCTGTTTACTTGGTCTTCACATCCTTTAAAATCCCAGAAAATGGTATTTTTCTGGAGCTCTCATAAACAAAGGGTGCCCTTGTGGCAGTCCCAGGTCAGGGCTCCGCGGCAGTCAGTGCACTTGTCTCGTGTCACTGAGGCCCCAAATCCCACCCACTGTACCACCAAAAATTAAGAGACAACCTAGAGGTGTAGCCCCTGGCTCTTATTTTCTGTTGGCATTGGCCCAGCAAAGGTTGTGGCCAGTGGAGGGGCCCTTGGCTTACAGTTTGAGGAGAGCTTTGGTGTCTGACTGGCTTCTCAGCTTTTCTCTCAGTCCATGTGAAGGCAGTGAAATGCTGGAGGTTTGCCTCACTCCCTGGGCTCCCAAAGGCTCGACATCCTTGTGGTAGTGCTCTCAAGAGGAGAGCTCTGCGTGTCCTCTGGGCTCCTGATCAGTGGCAGCTTTGCACTGTGTGTGATGCTCTCACTCCCTCACTGAGGGTGGAGCTGGGAGATCTAAGTGCTTTCTCTGACTGGGCATGTTATAGCAGTGTTATCCCTATGCTCATGGGACTTGTGGCTTAACATGGGCCAGGAAACAAGGACAGGAGCTTTGGGGATGGGGTAGAGGGGTTAGATATGAGGCTAAAGTAAGGAATGCACAACATGGTCACTGAAAATGAGCAAACCGCCCCACTGGATTTGGGCAGGGGACAGGGTCAGATGGGCTTTAAGTAAATCATCCTGGCCTCACTACAGAGTGAAGCCCAGTTAGGAGGTGTCAATGGTATAGCCTAGGCTAGGATTGGACCATGGAGAAGTGGTAAGGCCTGAGATGCAGAAGATTCTGAAAATGCTTCTTTAATGTCTGAAATGTCAGGTGTGATATGTGAAAGAAAGCTGAGTGACTTCTAGATAATTAGCACAAGCACTTGGAATGTTGAAGTATCCCTTTTATGAGACAAGGAGCACTGGGAGAGGGAAGGATCAGGGATTTTTTTTTTTTTTAGTTGGGGCGGGCCACACCTGGCAGAACTCAGGAACTACTCCCAGATCAGTGCTCAGGAATCACTCCTGCTGGTGATCAGAGGACCATATGTGGTGTCAGGAGCGCACCTATTCCTCCTGCATGCAAAGCATGTGCTCAAGCCCATTTAGCTGTCCCCCCACTGCATCTGTAATTCATTCCCACACATAGGAACCCTGAGATTCCTGTATGATATAAAAGGAGTGGAGAGAGCTTCAAATTCCTAGCTGGGAGAGGGCCCAGCTAGGGATACATAGAAATTTAAGGGGCTGGAGTGAAAGTACAGCAGTTGATATTCTTGCCTTGCATGCAACTAAACCCAGATCAGATCCCCAGCATCCACTTATATCCCCTGAACACTTCCAGGAATAATCCCTGAGCACAGAGCTAGGAGTAACCCCATAGCACTGCTGGGTATAGGCCCCCTTCAGAAAAATCAAAATCAAAACCCAAAACAGATTCCTGAACAGGATCAGATGTCGATGGAGTAAAGAAGACCAGATTCAGACTCTGAAACTCCCAACACTTAGAGGCAGCCAGGGAACAGACTGGCTGGAGCATGTGAAGGATCTAGAGTGACCACGACAGCCAAACTAAGGAGGGATTTCAGTGATATCCAGAGGTCAGCTTTCAAATTAGCTCCACAGAGAGCACGGCAGCCTTCCCAGGCCCAGTGACTGGCATAGGGCCCAACTGGAGCAGGTTCAAAATAAAAGGGACCAGAGAGATGGTACAACAGGGAAAGTGCTTGCCTTGCAGCACAATGAACCCAGTTTCTGTCCCAGGACCACATGGGGCCGCCCAAGCACCACTGGATATTTTAGGTTTGAGCCAAAAACAACCAAGAAAGAACTCAGAGCTATGGAGTCAGAGACAGTTTTCTACTCCCTCAGGCTGGGCCCACACAGCACCCCGGGACAATGAGACAGGGTAGCCATTGCAGACATGAGATCTGGGTAGAGTCGAGAGCAGTTTCCCCTCTCCCTTCCGTTGGTTTTTGCCATGATGTGGCTGTACACTTGGTTATAGGTTGTGAGCCAGAGATTATACATAATAGCACCGCAGGATTGTATTTGAGTGGACTTGGGAATCAGAAGTGATTTTTCCCCAAGGCACCATAATTTGGGAAGTTACTTATAGATGAATTTCAGACCTGCACTATTCCAACATCCGTGTCAAAAATCCCACCAGTGTCCCTAGGTCCCTTCAACCCCTCAGCCTCTTCCTTGATAGGCCTATCTTTTTAAATCTGGTTGTCATTTGGATTTCTTGTTTTTTTAGTATTATTGGCTGTATAGTTTAGAGAAAAAGAGATTCCACCCTTTACTTGCCACCATGTGCCCAAAGCCCCTCCCCCTTGTCCCTATTACTTCCTATTTGTCTCTTCTTCCCCCCTCAATTTCTTTCTTTCCATGCCTTCTCTTTCCTAAACTCAGAGTCAAGAAGGATCTACGTATCCCCCACCCCCACCCCCCGGCTTCAGTATTTTGTATTTGCTTTTCCTGTTATTCTTTGTGCCAGAAATAAGTGAGATCATCTTGTATTGTCTTTCTTCTCAAGTACGTCACTTAACATGGTATCCTCCAGTTCTGCTCTAGTCGCAACAAATCACATGATTTCCTTGTTCCTTGCAATAGCATAGTATTCCATTTAGCATGTATGCCACACCTTTATAATCCATTCATCTGTCATTAGACACCTAGGTTGATTTATCCTTGCTATTATACTAAGTGCTGCAGTGAATAATGGTGTGCATCCATCCTTTTGAATGAGTATTTTTGTGACCTTAGGGTAGATAGATACCCAGAAGTAGGATTGCAGGATTGTATGACAACTCAATTCTTATGTTTTGGGTGGGCTTTTGGACTATACCCAAGGTGCTCAGGGCTTACTCATGGCTCTTCATCCAGGAATAACTCCTGGCAGGTTCAGGAACCATATGGGATGTTTGGGATAGAACCAGATCAGCCGTGTGCAAGGAAATGTCCTACCCACTATGCTATTGCTCTGAATTCTTACTTTCATGAGAAATCTCCATACTGTTTTCCATAGAGATTGAACCAGACAATATTCCCATCAGCAGTGGATAAGAGTTCCTTTTTCACCATATCCCTGCCAACACAGATCATTCCCTGTTCTTTTTTTTATTATTATTAATACATTTCTTTATTTTAGACACAGTGGTTTATAGTTATTCATAATACAGTTATTTCTAGCATTCAATATACTACCAGAAAACTAACATTTCCTCCTGGGTTTCCAACCTCCCCAAAATCTGCCCTTTGGCAATTATGAAAAATTAGCCTAATATTGGTTGGTACAACAAAATAGTATTGGAATTATAGGCCAAAAACACTACATTAAAAGAAAATTTGTGAAAATTGTCATATCTTGAAACAAAATTTTATGTTAGTGTTTGAAGGTCTACTAAAGCTGTAGAGTTGAGTGTTGAGTGTTGCCAGTTCCGCTGATTTTGTTTGTTGAGGTTATGCAGGTTGGTGTCTAATTTGGTGTTTTCCTACTGGGAAATAAGTATTAAAATTAAAGGGGGATTATATAACCACCTAAGTTGCCAGGTGGTCCACAAATTTGAGTATCTGCAGAGCTGGCTGATGAGATCATATGATAATAGTGGTTCTAGGGGCCCTCTTCAGGGCCCGAGTGCAATCAGGTACGAGGCTTATTTATCCATGAGTTGTTTTTTCTACTAGCTGGGCCCCTGTTCTGAGAATTAGATAGTCTACATTGGTCACTTGTACAGATATGGTAGAAAGACTCTGGGTCATGGGATGGCTGCTGTACGCCATCTGTACTCTGTACTCTGGAAGTACAAAAGCAGGGAAGGCGGCCCCTGTCAGCCACAAAACTGGCATACCAAGAAAAAACCTGGCATACCTGGAATATTTGGTAGCTAGGAGTCTGTTCTCAGTTCTTTTGAGGCTTTTGATTTTCTGGGTTTTGTAGGGGGGTTTTGTGTTTGTTTTTCTGAGTTTGGTTGTTGTTGTTGTTGTTGTTGTTGTTTTTGGTGGTTTGTCTATCCTAGGCTAGCGCCCGCAAGGCAAACACACCTTATACCTCTCCAGCCCTCATTGTTCTCTTGATTTGGATTTCCCAATAATAAGTAATAATTTGAGCACTTTTTCATGTGCCTATTACTCATTCAGAGAAGTGTCTTTTCATTTCCTTTTCCCATTTTGATAGACTTTTTGGGTTTTTGTTGTTGTTGAGCTTTTTGAGTACTTTATATATCTTAGATATCAACCGTCTATCTAATGTGTTGAGTGCAAATATTTCCTGCCAGTCTTTTAGTTTTTATCCTGTATACCATGCAGAAATTCTTTAATTTGATGTGGTTCCATTTTTTATTTCTTTTGTTCTGTTATTTTTGCCATTGGAATCTTGTCATTGAAAAGACATTTGAGGTCCAAATCTTGGAGCATTCTGCCTATATTTTCCTCAGTGTATTTTATGGATTCTAGTCTAATTTCAAGGTCTTTGATCCACCTTAAACTGACTTTTGTGTAAGGTGTGAGATATGGATCCAGCTTCATTTATTTGCATCTGGTTATCCAGTTTTTTTCATTTTTCCACCATTTGTTGAACAGGCTGTCATTATTCCCCTTCATGTACCTAGTTCCTTTGTCAGAAATTAGTTGACCCTAGATCTGAAGGTTTGTCTTTGGCTAGCTAATTCTGACTCTTTGAGTTTATCCTTATTCCAGTACCATGTTGTTTTGATCACTATAGCTTTTTATAGTATAATTCCAGTTAGGTAATGTGATTCCGCCCAGTTTAGTATTTTTTAGAACAGCTTTGGCTGTTTGAGGTGTTGTATGATTCCGGTTATCTTCAGTGAAGTCAGGCCCAGCCTCTGGTCTAAACCACCTCTCTCTGCCCCCAGGACTGTCCAACCCCTTCCGGGGCCTCTTGAAGCTGGGCACGGTGGAGCGACGGGGCCCGGTGGGCATCTGGAAGGAGCTCTTCTGCGAGCTGTCCCCACTTGAGCTGCGCCTCTACGTGAGCCACGAGGAGCGCACATGCGTGGAGAGCTGCTCCCTGCTGCGCTGCGAGGCCGTGGGGCCAGCCCTCAGTGACGGCCGCTTCGAGCTCATCTTCTCGGGCAAGAAGCTGACACTGCGGGCCTCTTCCCAGGACGAAGCCGAGGACTGGCTGGACCGGGTGCGGGAGGCACTGCAAAAGTGCCGGCCCCAGCAGGAGGATGAATGGGAGAACATCCAGCCTGATGATGCCCCAGAGGCCCCTCCAGGTGGTGCCTCTGCCCACTCAGACCTGCTCCGGGAGCCAGAAGTCCCCCTGGGGACGCAGTTGGATTGGTCCTCCACGCACCTGCCTGAACCCGACGCCATTCAGGAGTCCCTGCTCTACCTGTACACGGACAAGGCCTGGACACCCTATGTTTTCTCCCTGTCCTTGGAGACCTTGAAGTGCTTCCGCCTAAGAAACAACGAGAAGCTGCTGAGCGACAGCCATGGGGTGGAGACCATCCGAGACATCCTGCCAGACACTAGCCTGGGCGGCCCAGCCTTCTTCAAAATCATCACAGCCAAGGCCATCCTGAAGCTGCAGGCCGGTAATGCCGAGGAGGCCACCCTGTGGCGAGACCTGGTGCGCAAGGTCCTGGCATCCTACCTGGAGACAGCCGAGGAGGCGGTGACCCTGGGTGGCAGCCTGGACCAGAACTGTCAGGAGGTGCTCAAGTTTGCCACGCGGGAGAACGGCTTCTTGCTGCAGTACCTGGTGGCCATTCCCACGGAGAAGGGCCTTGACTCCCAGGGCTGCTTCTGCGCAGGTGCCAGCTGGGGACCCAGGGCACAAGAGGCACTCCCTGAACCCCAGCCTGTGGGACCCATGGATGGCAGTTCACATACCCTCTGTACTTACCTATTTTCCTATACCCTCCAAATTTTTTTTTTGTTTTGGGGGCACACTCAGTAGGGCTGAGGGATTACACCTAGTAGGCTAAAGGGACTTTTTTGGGGGGTAGGGCCCACACCTGGCAGCACTCAGGGGTTACTCCTGGCTCTATGCTCAGAAATCACTCCTGATAGGCTCAGGGAACTATGTGGGATGCTGGGGATTGAACCCAAGTCTGTCCCGGATCAGTGCATGCAAGGCAAACTCCCTACTGCTGTGCTAATGCTACGGCCTGCTAAGGGGACTTTTTAAGGGGCTGAAGATTGAACCTGGGTCAGCTGCATTCAAGGCAAGTGACCTCCTTGGCTATACTGTCTCTCAGCCTGTCTTCCAAACAATTTTTTTTTAATTTATCGTTGTGATAAACTGTTTCATAACCATGTCAATGTTGATATGTTTGGGGGTGTAGAGTAACCACACCAGTCCCCCCTTCCAAATATTTTGCATGTTTTTACAAGTGCACACAACATTTTAAAACAATCAACACAGGCCCATGTTGCTCAGTAGAGTTTTCACTGATGATTAACAATCCGGACAATCTGCAGGGTTACTGGGGTAGAGCATGGCCAAGTGGCTAAGGAACTGATTGACTTCTCTTAACTTGGACAGATGCTGATCTAAATGAGCATGTGACTGGTGCCTTTTGCCCATCACAGTTGTGTACTTTGCTCAGCCACTTGGTATTTTCCTGCTTTATAACATAGTGTGGAAGCTATTCTAAGTCACATCTGCTCTATCATTATTGTCACCAACTCCAGGTCTTTGTGCTGGGCACCAGACCAGATTCTTTATTTAGATCATCTCATTTAACCCTTTTAAGAACCCTGTAGGGGACTGGAGTGATGGTACAGTGGGTAAAGCATTTGCCTTACATGCAGCTGACCCGGATTTGATCCCCAGAATCTCATATACTTCCCCAAACATGGCCAGAAGTGACTCCAAAACAAAAATAAAAATAACTCTGTAGGAAGAGGGACTCTGATTACCTCTCTTTACAGCTGAAGAAACTAAGACGCAGGACTGTTTCATACTTAGGTTTACAGGGCTAGTAAAAGGGCAAAAAGAGGTTCTGGTCAGGCCACAGAACCTGTGAATTAGCAGGGCCTCCTCTCCCTTGTTCTCCAATGCCCTGTGATACCTGGCTGCTATTTTCTCAGCTTCTGCTCTTTTCTCCAAACCAGATCCCCCTTACCAGTCCCCTGGCCAAGCCATTGAGGGTTGCCTCAATGATATGACAGGGTTGCCTTGGTGTAGAGTGCCAGGGCTCACAGCCTGGATGCACGCTGACCTGTGCCCTAACAGCTGCCTGTAGGGTGGGGCCTTCGTGCCTAGAGAGCAGCACTGGTGAGACATCTGGGAGGAAGTGGTCTGTGGTGCCCTGGGAGCATGGGAGCTGCCTGCAAAAGATGATTTCAACCCCCAGCAGCCACACTTTGCTCTTCAGTCTGTGGGTGCTGAGCGTAGGCAGGAGACCAGGCGAGTGGTCCTGCCAGCCGGTAAGGACTGAGCTGTGGGGCAGCCTTTTCTTTACCCAAGTGTGTCTGAAGTGGATGGAGTGGGGTGCCAGGGATAGAGGCTCAGTCCTTTAAGCCTACAAGCTCAGCCTGGAGGCTGTGCCAACTCTAGGCTGGCAGCTGACTTGCTTCATAGTGTGTAGGGCTTTAAAACTGTCCTTTAAACTTGGAAGAACCCCACACAACAGCTTGTGGTGGCTCCAGATACTGAGATAGAATGGTGAAGAAGCTTAGTGAAAGCCAGGATGCAGCAGCCAGGACAATGGCTGTATTGTCCTGAGGCCAAAGGGTTTCCCTTGCTTGTCTAGGTACCTCTTGCTCCCCCAACCCCCTTGGACAGAGATCCAAGGCTGGCCCTGCACCTCAGCCCTCTGTTATTAGGCAACTAGTTTGGCAATGTCCAGTCTGCCCTGCCTCTGGCTAGCTTACCCATTCTATAGCTGCAGACACTTCATCCCCAGTAGCTTCCATTTGGGGTCCCCTGATGGAGGGAGTGGGCCCAGTGAGCAAGCTGAGGGCACACTGAGCATAGGCCCTGAAGCCAAGAGGCTGCAGTCTCTGGAACCAAGCCAATCCGAATTTGAATCCCCAGCATGACCCATTTCCTGTATCTAGCAGTTTGCCAAATCTACACCAGTTCCTTCAGCTGTAGAGTGAGGATGATCTTTTTTGGTTTTTGGGCCACACCCGGTAATGCTCAGGGGTTACTCCTGGCTATGCGCTTACCAGTCGCTCCTGGCTTGGGGGACCATATGGGACGCCGGGAGCTCGAACCACAGTCTGTCCTAGGCTAGCGCTGGCAAGGCAGACACCTCTAGTGCCACTACGCCGGCCCCAGGATGATCTTTTTTAATTAAGGTTTTTTGTTTTGTTTTGTTTTGTTGGCCACACCCGGTGATGCTGTGGTCACTCCTGGCTATGTGCTCAGAAATAGCTCCTGGCTTGGGGGACCATATGGAACCCTGGGGGATCAAAACGCAGGCCGTCCTAGGCTAACGCTGGCAAGGCAGGTGCCTTCCCACTCAGAGCCTCTGCTCCTGCCCCTTTAAGTTTTTAATAAGCAGTGTCACACCCCGTAGTGTTTCTAGGGCCATGTGGTGCCTGGAGGGAACCCATGATTTTACACATAGCCTGTGGGTATTTCCCACTCAGGCCACATCCCCAGACCAATGGCTGTATTCCTTTTGTTTGGGGGTTCCACTGGCAGTTTTTAGGGTGCTAGAACTATGAGGTGCTGAGGGATCAAACCCAGTGTACCCACAAAGTATGTGCGGCAGCACTCTACCATCTCTCTGGCCTAACTAGTGATAATTCATGTAGCATTTTATTTTAGACACGGTGATTTAGAAGTTTACAATACTTGTCGATGATAGGGTTTCACGAATGCGACATTTCAACACCACCCCCCACACTACAGTGTTGCAGGATCCCCCTCACTGTCCCCTCCCTTCATCAGCACCTCCCCTTCCTTGCTTGCTTTCCTCAATCTCACTGCCATAGTAAGCCCATTTCTGTAGATCTGTTCTTAGATTTTGTTGCTTTTGGCTTTTTGTGATTGTCCTATTTGATGCTTCCCATCCCACATATGCAAGAGACCATTTTGTGGCTGTCTCCTTCCCGCTTACTTCACTCAATATGCACAGTACCTTCCAGTTCCATCATGTAGCAGCAAATGGCATGATTTTGTTTTTTCTTTTTTTGGTTTTAGGGTCATACTGGGCGGGTGCTCAGGGTTGCTTTTGACTCTGTGCTCAGAACTTGCTCCTGGCAAGCTCCTGGGACCATATGGGATGCCAGGGATCAACCCAGGGTCCGTCCAGTGTTGGTCACATGCAAGGCAAATGCCCCACCGCTATGCTATTGCTCCGGCCCCAGATTTTGTTTTTTCTTACTTTATTCCATTGTGCATTTCCCTAGTTTCCCTAGTTTCTTTATCACCTGTTCTGGGTCACTCCGTTGTTTGGCTTGGTTGTCGGGAATAGTGCTTGCAGCATTTTTCAGAGAATTGACTTAGATTGATGGAACATGAAGAAGGCAGCTTTTATCTTTTCTTTTAATTGAATCACTATGAGATACACAGATTAAGTTGTTCATAACAGCATCATACAGTATTCCAATACTGGTCCCTCACCAGTGCATATTTCCCACCACCAGTGTCCCGTTTCCCTCCTTCCCAGTCTCCAACCCCATACTGCCATAGAGGGAGCCTTTATCTTCGTTATCCTTTTGTCTGCTTCCTTTTCCACAGTCCCTCTGTGTGGTCTCAGGCCACTCACCATCCTCTGTCCTCTGCAGGCTGCTCCCGCCAGATCGGCTTCTCCTTTGTACGACCCAAGCTCTGTGCCTTCTCTGGTCTCTATTACTGTGACATCTGCCACCAAGATGATGCCTCAGTGATTCCGGCCAGGATCATCCATAATTGGGACCTCACTAAGCGCCCGGTAAGTCCCAAATCTATAATGGCCACTCAGGGCTGCCTACCAACACGGGGGTGTGGGTGCCCCTTAGCTGCTGCTGAACTTCCACTGGGAGGGGGATGGCTCTGATGTTGGCTCCTGCGGCATTCCAAGAGAAAGCATAGGCCTGTCCATAGCACTGGGCAGAGGTCTGTCATCTGCTGGTGATCTCAATGGGACTCTGAAGATGGTCTTCCGTAGCAGCTCTTGCTTTTGGACAACACTGTTTAAGGAAGTGTCAACTACTCAGGGGAGAAAGAGAATCAGAAGAATAAGTGGAAGAAATATAGACTAGATAGAGGGATGATTATGATGATCATGGTGAGTAGATGCAGAAATAAATGGTGGATGAATGAATGAATGAGTTGGTGATTAGGTAGATGGATGGGTGCTGGGGATTGGCCTTGGGTAACTGGACCTGAAGTAGGAGTGCCTGTAGATTAAGAAAACAGGACAAGAGAGAATAGCATGGGGGGAGTAGGGGACTCTCATCAGAGTTCAGGGAACACGGGCTTTGCATTACCCCAAGCATCCACCCCACCAGGAATAGGAGCTGCAAAGACACAAGCTTTACCTTGGTGATTCTGTCCTCAGAATCTAGTTTCAACCAAAATCCCCACAAATGCAAAAAACCCTTGGGCCGGGAAGCCATGCTCCCTGTGCAGAAGCCCCGCACCTGCATTATCCTCTGGTCCTGCTAAAACCCAGGCACTTCCTTCTCTCTCCCAAGGTGCCATACCGAAGAATGCCAGCAAAGTTCAGAGGAGGAAGGGACTGGCCAGCAGGCCTGGACCTCATTGTTCACTGTTCCCAGACCTGCTGGTGCAAAGCCACCCAGCAGGACTCAGCCCGCTGCTTCTGGGGCTACGCCATGGCACACACAGGGTGGAGACAGGCCCTGGAGCAAAGCTCCTGCTCGTGTGCTGCTGCAGGAATGAGAACAGTCCTGCCTATGGTTTCCCCAGGTCTCACCCTGGGAGAAGCCAGGTCTCTGGGGCTTTACATGGGACACCTAAGAAGGAGGAGATGTCCCCATTGCCAGGAGAGCTGGGAGACAGGAGACTCAGGGCCCCCCATGTGTGACATTTCATGAGGGTCTTGTCACATTCCCTGACCCCTCCCCCTGGGGACAAGCTGCTATTAGCAGCATGGCACTGTGTCAGGAACTGATATGGACGGTCTTGTTTGGGGGAGAGAAAGATAGGAGTATTGGCAGGTACTGTGGAATGTGTGGGGCCTTTGCAATGTGGGGATCAAACCTAGGACACATGCAGAGCACGCTGAGTTGTCTACTGGGCCCTATCTATACTCAGAACAACCCCAGTTTTCTTATATCCCCCTGTTCTACAGAGTGACTTGAGCCACTGAGAAATAAAGTGTCAAAAGGTCAGGCCACAAGGAAGTGGTGGGACTGGGGTTCAGGAGTGCTTCTGGCTGGGAGACCCCTGGATCCACACACTGGCTGCTCACTCCTCCCACTGCCTTCTCAGAGCCTTGTGGACACTATGGGCAACAGGGGGAGGAGGGCAACAGTGCTCCCATGTGGCCTAGACCACACTTGCAGGGGTTGGTTTTTCTTAGTTTGAGTTCACATCTAGTGATACATTGAGGTTACTTCCCAGTGTGGTGCTGGGGCTCTAGCTGGATGTTCCTCATGTGCAAGCATGTGCTCCAGCCCTTTGGGGGCTCCCCTGGGCTTCACTTTCTATATGTTGGTTGAGTAATCTGTTTTAGCTTCTTGGGGCTTCAGTTTCCTCCTCAAATGGGGTTGATGACACTTTCGCCATTGAGCCATGAGGTGTATCTTGTTAAGATCCTCCTCCTAGTGTTTGGCAAATACTGTAGTAGGTGCTTAATAACTTGGCAAGAGTATCAGGGCAGATGGTGGGACCTTCAGTGCTCTCTCAGGTTCTGTAGGTGAGACTGATCAATTCCCACATGGCGGCTCAGTTGGAGCCACAGGCAAAAGCAAGGCACAGGGGTGACACTTGTGAGACTGCTTCTCTGGCTTCTGTGCCTGGAACCTGCCTAAGCCTAGTCACTGGCTCACGGAGCCACCCCTGGCAGTCCTGTTTCCAGAAGGACCAGAAATGAATAGCTGGAGGGTCTGGGAGGTCCCAGGTGCTACCCAAAGCAGCCCCATAGCTTCTGCCATGGGGGAAGAAGGGGTCCCAGAGTGGGGTGCGGTGCCATCTTGGCCTCTGTAATCAGTACTCCCGGGCCGTCTGGCAGTTTTCTCAGAAGCTGAAGGTGGTCCCACCAGTGAGGGCCCATCCTTCAGGGCTTTGCAAAAAGCCATTTTGCCTGTCCCTGATGCCTGATGGTTCCTCCAGGTCTGCCGGCAGGCCCTGCGATTCCTGACGCAGATCCGGGCCCAGCCCCTCATCAACCTGCAGCTGGTGAACGCTTCTCTGTATGAGCATGTGGAGCAGATGCGGCTCATCGAGAGGAGCCGGGAGCAGCTGAAGCTCCTGGGGGACTACCTGGGCCTGTGCCGGAGCGGAGCCCTGAGGGAGCTTAGCAAGAGGTGAGCCCCAGACAAGGTGGATGGGGAGAGGCAATTGTCTGTCTTTACAGGAACACATATGTTCTCTTTCTCTCCCCCCAGACAAGGTGGATGATAGGAACACATGATATGTGTGTACACACACATGCATACACGCGCGCGCACACACACATACACACACACACACACACACACACACACACACACACACACACGGTGTCCTCTTAGCAGAGCTTGGGAGCTGTTTTGTACTTTGGGTCTGCATGTGTGGCTTCTCTCAGTGATGAACTTCATCCAGTGATTTGACTCTAATTTTTTTTTCTTTTTTTTGGTTTTTGAGCCATACCCGGTGATGCTCAGGGATCGCTCCTGGCTTAGGGGACCATATGGGACGCGGGGGATCGAACCATGGTCCATCCTAGGCTAGTGTGGGCAAGGCAGATGTATTACCTCTAGTGCCACCACACCAGCCCCTTGACTCCGATTTATTGAGAACCCAGTGTAGCACTGGGCGAGGTATACAGGGCTCGCTTTGGACAAAGTTGGCCTGAGACCTGGCAAGAAGGCAGATGGTGACAGTGGTGTGTGAAATGATAAGACAAGAGGGGCGTGGTGGGATGTGGCATCTCAGGTGAGGCTGAAGAGTGAGAAGGTTTCAACCAGAGAAGGGAAAGCAATAGTACAGCGAATAGGGTGCTTGCCTTGAATGTGGCTGACCCAGGTTGGATCCCTGGTACCCCATATGGTCCCTCAAACCTACCAGGAGTGATGCCTGAGTGCAGAGGCAGGAGTAACCCTTGGGTATTGCTTGGTGTGGCCCAAAAGCCAAAAAGAAAAATTAATGAGTTTCTAGATAAAAAAAACAGAGCACAAGTGTGCAAGGCCCAAAAATGGTGCTGTAGTTGGGTGAGGCCTGGGACAGTGTGAAGCTACAGTAGCCTGGTCCTTCCCTGTCTTTTCAAAGCACCTGGTGATCCTTGAGGATCGAGTGTGCCTGGACCCTGTGTCCTGCCTGCAGCCTTTTGTGAAGGCTATAGGGGCACCCTGAGGGGCTTTGCCCTTTTGGAGCCCTCCAAGCAGAGACTAAGTGATGCCCTTTGTAGGTGAATGGCACAGCTGGCTCTCAGGGGTCCTTGAAGTAGCCAGCTAAGTTTAAGAGCCTGCAGAGGTCCCCTGGCAGTGAGGAGGCTGTTCCTAGGGGCATCTCTCTGATTCCATCATGATTAGGGTCCTGTTTCCACTCATCCCATCCTTCCCAGGACTTCACACAGCCTCCTGAGCTTTGCTCAGGACATTGAAATCTGGCTGAAATCATGGCTGCTGCCTCACTCATCCATTCCTGCCCTGCTGATCCTCCTGGTTGCTTGTGCCAGCCCATATGGACACTCAGGACAGTCCTACCTCTGGCCTTGACCATATCTGTGCCTCTCATTTCTCCAGGCCCCAGCTTGCTTGTCTGTATGTGCCACGGGCCAAACCCTGTCCTATGGCCTCCCAGAACCATGGAAGTTGGAGGACACAAGAGGCACACAGATGGCCAGTCAGGGGAGCCAAGCAGCCCTGGCAGGACTGGGGTGTGGGCCTGAAAAAGGTGTTTTCCTCTGGACAGAGGAGGCTGCCATGGGACAGGATCACCATCAGACCAAAAGTTCCAGCACTGGCATTGCTCACTGGGGCACACTCATCCCTCCTCTGGCCTCAGGCAGTGTGACAGGCACCAACCACCCAGGGATCGGCTGCAGCAGCTGAGGGGAAGAAAGGGAAAGGAGGGCCTGTTTGTGCCCAGGCCCCATGTGCCATCCGTATAGGAAGTTTAATCTGCCAGCACTGGGCCTTGGCATGAACATGTGGGTTGTGATCAGGGCATTAGGAGATGTCAGTTTTGTCTGTATTGGTGGTGCAAACCTGGAGAGGTGAGGAGGCCTGACAGAACCAGCCAGAGTAGGGTGATACTCTGACCACTCTCAGAGGCTAAGAGTGGGGTGCTGTGAGTGTTTCATTCCTGCCCAGGTCCATGGAGAAAGGGGCTCGAAGGACAGGCTCAGGCACCTACTTGAAGGTGTGTTCTCAGGCATTGGGAAGGTCACAGGGAGCAGGCACAGCTCCTAAGAGAAGCCTGCTGAGCCACACAGGCCTAACTGGCCTGGCACGTTCCGCCCTGCCCATCCCACTGGTCGAGGGCTTGGCTTTTCTGTGGAACCTGCTGCTTGTCCATCTCCGCTCTTGGACACTGGCCTCGTGCCAGAAGAAGACGGGTGTACCTGTCCTGTGTCCTGGCTGAGACACACCTCTCCCCTCAGGCTGCATGGTCTCAGCTAGGGGTTATGGGGCCCAGGGCAGGAGACCTCTGTCCAAGTCAGCCCCGCCCTTCCTGCCAGCACAGGGACAGCCTGTGCCCCTCCCCGGTGTCTTCCTGGTGATAAATGGCCTCTTCCTGTTTCCAGAAAGCTGGAAGTTTACTAGGGAAACCGGCTTGGGGATCCAAGCAGTGGGTTGGTGCTGGCGCTATCCCCATCACCCTGGCTGGTGGCACATGCCTTTTGTGTCCAGCTCGAGCTTGGATCAGACTTTCCTGGGACCACAGCTGAGGACCCCATTCCAGGAGACCCAGGGCCTGACCCCTTCCCACCCTCAATATTTGGTTACCCTACTCTGGGTCCCAGAGTGTTCTCTCTCTCTCCCCTCTTTCCTCTCTCTCTCTCTTTCTCTCTTTTCTCTTTCTCCTCTCCTCTCCTCTCTCTTTCTCTTTCTCTGTTTCTCTTTTCTCTCTCTCCTCTCTCTCTCTCTCTTTCTCTCTCTCTCTCTCTCTCTCTCTCTCTCTCTCACACACACACACACACACACACACACACACACACACACACACACACACACACACACACACACACAGCTACACACACAAGACCCTTACTGCCCATCCCCCCTGCACCAGGCCAGTCCTGCAGCTGCTTCCTCCAGGCTCTCAGGATGCAGGCCTTGGGCTCCTGCCATTGACAAAGTGGAAGCCTGGACTGCTTGGTGGCTCCTGTCTCCCCTGTCTCCCTGCCATGCTCAGAGCACCATTTAGTGCCTCTCATAGACCTGAGCCAGCCTCTCAGAGGACTTCCCATTAGGGCAGGGCCACCACCACCAAGAGTAGATGCCACGCCTGTGTGTCTATCCCCCAAGGCCCTGGTATTGCTCGCTCCAGCAGCTCACCCCAAGGGACGTGGAGGGCGGATTCTGTGCTCCAGTGCTGCTCCTTTGCTGTGCCCTGGTGCAACTTTCGTGGGAGTCCCCCGACCCGCGGGGGTGTGGAAATGAAAGTTGCTAGTTATTAGTGGGTTCACTCGAGCAGAACCGACCTGTAAAGAAGAACTAGAGAAATTAGTAAGAAGGGCCTTCAAGACAACGCATGCTGTTCAAAAAGGGAAGTTTATTGTTGGGGGATCAGCTTTTAAGGGCTGAGATACGTCAGAAGGTGTTACAAGTTTTACACCAATCACAGTTACAAGCATTCATTAGCATAAACTGGGGCAGGTAATAGGGAGGGGCAAAGAGGTAGACCTGAGCACGTTTTACTAAAAGGCATAAGATTCAAACAGAGTTCTTAATAATGTTTGCTAACACAAAGGCAAACTCTATATCTTTCTTTCTGGCTGGATATATTGGGCTGCTCTGAATTACTTTATTTGTCTATTTCCTTTGTCCTCAAGGCATGGGCGCCTTTGGTCACGTGGGTGACCAGATTAGGAATTACTGAGGTGTCTTTATGTTCTAGGTTTATCAGCTAGGCTCCCCACACCCTGGCCCCTCTGTGCCTTCGCTTTCTTCTCTCTAAGCAGGGATTCTAACAGGACTCATGTGGGAAGTGAGCGAGTTCTTTCATCCCTCAGCCTCATCCCTGCTCTCAAGTGGTGGTTTTCATCCTCATCTTCATCCTCACCCTCATCCTCTTTTCATTCCCCTTCCCTTTGTTGTTGTCCTCACTGCCTGGTGGGCTTGTGATGGTTACTGGGGGGAGGGTGGAGTTTGGGGGCCGGTCCTCACACTTGAGAGGCCAGGACCTTCACTGCAATGCCATCACCATAGGCTCCACCTGGCAGGTGGGATGTCATCATGGGTGAAGCAAGCAGGCAGGTGCCCCACTGTCCTGCTTAGCCTTAGCCTCATGTTGTTCTTCCTGATGGGCCATTTTTTATTTGTGTGCACATTTGTCTTTGTCTTTATGAGCTGCCTCCAGATGCCTCTTTTGTTTTTCACCTGGTAATTTTTTTTCACTCCGTTGAGATCTAACTGACTTGGAGAACCGTCCAGAGGTTTAAAGTGTGCAATGAGTTCTTACACAGTGCCCGATGCCACCTGTCCAGTCAGTCAGGCCACACACACCTGTGTTTACGTTTTCCCTGACAACGGAGGCTTCCCCCTCAGCACCTGGCACAGTCCCAAACACTTGGGATCAGTTCCTCCATCTTCAGACACCCCACTTCCCTGGGAGGAAAGCTGAAGTACTGAGAGGTTGAGTCACTTGCCCAGGGCTCCCAGTAGTGGGTCCCCTGGAAGCTTCTAGAGGCTCAGGCAGCAGGCTTGGGATCCCCACTGAGCAGTCACCTTGTGTTTTCTGTGCAGGCTCAACCACAGGAATTACCTCTTGGAGTCTCCGCACAAGTACAGCGTTGCTGACCTCCAGCAGGTGAGTGCCAGCCACACCTGGTCTGCCCGCCTGAGGCAGGGAAGAAGAGAGGGAGGCGTGGGCATCCCTGCCGGGCACTCCCCAGGGTTGGGGACAGTGGGGGTCCCTGTCGATTTTCTCACTCATGAGGGGGAACCTTCTCCGGGGCAGGGGTGCGTGGGATGGCACCGCCTCACAGCCCCATGCTGCTGCTCCCCTCACAGATAGCGGACGGCGTCTACGAGAGCTTCCTCAGGGCCCTCATTGAATTCGCCTCCCAGCACGTGTACCACTGCGACCTGTGCACGCAGCGCGGCTTCATCTGCCAGCTGTGCCACCACCAGGACATCATTTTCCCCTTTGAGTTTGACAGCACGGTCAGGTACGTGTCTGTTCCCTGGCTCGGGGATCAGGCCCTTCCTCCGGAGACCACCTGAGGGGATAGCCTGGTGCCAGCCCTTGCCCTCTGCTGAGGCCTAGGCCCTGTCTCTGTTCTAATTAGAACCTTCCCCATGGGCCTCAACCTCTGAGGGTGAGCACAGATGCACTGTGGGGGCCTTGTCTCGTTTCCACCTCTTTTTTGGTTTGATTTTGGGGCCACTCCCAGTGGCATGGCAGACCATAGCGTGCCATAGTCCATGAGTACAAGGAGCAGGAGCTCTGTCCCTGTTCTACATCCCAGGACCACAGAAGGGGACAGGGACTGCTTCTGGCACAGTGCTCACAAATTGGCCCTAGAGATACCAGGGACCGACCATACCCAGGTCTCCCACATGCAAAGCATATGCCACAGCCTTTAAGCTCACTCTATGCTGAACTCAAAACCTGATGGTTTTTGGGGCCGGAGCGGTGGTGCAAGAGGTAAGGCATCTGCCTTGCCCACGCTAGCCCAGGACGGACCACGGTTTGATTCCCCGGCGTCCCATCTAGATCCCTAAGCCAGGAGTGATCTCTGAGCTCATAGCCAGGAATAATCCCTAAGCATTACCGGGTGTGGCCGGAAAACAAAACAAACAAACAAAAAGCTGATGGGTTTTGTTTTATATTTTGTTGATTTTGTTTTGTTTTGGGGTGACATCCAGCAATGCTCGTGGCTCCTGTGCTCAGGAATCACTCCTGGTGGGCTGCATGTAAGGCAAGCACCCTACCTTCTGTACTACCACTGCAGCCCATTTTACATTTTTAACTTTTATTTATTTGAGATGAAATTCAGGACCTCACACTTGAAGGGCAAGTGCTATACCACTGAGCTCCTCTGCAGGCCCTGGTTCATTCTGTAGGTGGCCCCTGACCCAGACTCGGCCTTTGAACAGACCTGTGGCTGTGATACCTTTTAATGGGTATAATAATAAGTATAGCCAAGTCTCCAAAAGCTCTTGTGGAACTTGAAATAAGAACATGGCAGGGCCGGCGAGTTGGCACTAGAGGCAAGGTGCCTGCCTTGCAAGCGCTAGCCAAGGAAGGACCACAGTTTGATCCCCCGGCATCCCATATGGTCCCCCCAAGCCAGGGGCAATTTCTGAGCACTTAGCCAGGAGTAACCCCTGAGCATCAAACGGGTGTGGCCCGAAAAACCAAAAAAAAAAAAAAAAGAACATGGCAATGTTTGGGGCTAGAGCAATAGCACAGCAGGTGGGATGTTTGTCTTGTATGCAGCTAACCCAGGTTTGATTCCCCAGCATCCCATAAGCCTGATCCCCCAAGCCTGCCAGGAGTAACTTCTGAGTGCAAAGCCAGGAGTAACTCCTGAGTGTTTCTGGGTATCCCCCCCCCCACCAGAAAAAAAGAACAGGGCAGTGTTTTCAGTTGCCCTTTGGGTGGCCAGCCCGTGCCAGTCTGCAGGTGCAAAAGGGAATGGAATGGAGCCTGGCAGCTTCCTGGGGCACAGAAGAAGCATGGTGGCTAGAGCCTGGGTGCAGGTTGAGCCTGCCCATTGTGGGTGCTGGTCAGGGGGCTCTAGCCTCACAGGATCCTTGAGCCAGTCTGTGCTTTCTCAGGTGTGGTGAATGCAAGACCGTCTTCCACCAGAGCTGCCAGGCTGAGGTCGGCAAGGACTGCCCCCGCTGTGCCCGCCGACGAAAGTACCGAGAGCAGAGCTTTCTCACCTGACTCCAGCCTCCCTCCTGGCCCGGGAAGGCTCAGACAAGACCAGCGAACCTGACTAGACCCTCCCAAGGAAGCCCAGGAAGCCTTGATGAGGCCTCCACCCCCGACCCTGCACCCTCTCCTGGATTGGGCTGGGGGGCTTTGCACTAATGGGCCCTGAGGCCTGCACAAGGCTATTGGGACACTAGAAACAGATTGCGCCTTTGCATTCCACATTCCTGATTAAAAGGTCTAGTTTTTTAAGGTGGGTTTTTTTCCCTTCATATTTCAACAGAAGATTATTTTTTTTATTCTTGACCCAACACAAGTCACCCAACAAGTCCCGGCCAGGCCGAGTGATGAGGTCGGGCCAGCTCAACTGCCCTGTGCCTTTGTCTTTGCTGCTCCAGTCCATGTGCCAAGTGCCGCAGGCTCCTCCTGACCCCCACTTTCCCCTAGGGCCCAGCTACACTTCTCTGTGGCATCGGCCCTGACCCCCGGAGCCTGAACCTGAGCCCCCTCTGGGGGATACAGCCCTTGCACTGTCAATCAGCACTTTGAGCTTTCCTGGTCCTGGGAAGGCCTCTGCTGCCCAGCCCCCTGTTTGAGACAGTGAGCCTCACCCCTCACTGGAGAGATGACCCCCCACCCCCAGCTTCCATGGAAATGGTGAGACCACTAGTGTGCATTTGGCTGCAGTCTACAGAGCACCTAGAACATGGAGCTATGCCGTCTGACCCCTCGGACTGGGTTTCTCTGAAGCGCTCCTGCCTTCTGCCGAATCTTGGGGCTGGTGAGCAGAGCAGAGCCCCTGGAAGGATGTGATTTCTTCTGCTCCCTCACTCTCTGGATCTCTCAGCCAGGGTCCTCGGGCCATCCTCCATGCGCTCACCTGGACCCAGTGGGCGTTGGGCTCAGGATCTTCTTGGACTGTCAGAGCAGAACCGGCCCCTCCTGCCCCTCCTTTCCCAGGGGTGATTCGGCTGCTGAGTCACCTGCCCAGCCCCTTGGATCAGGGACATTGTGCAATAAAATAGAGACAGTAGGCAGCCAGGGAGGGGATGCCAGTCAGTCCCTGGGCCCCACTGTGGAAGAAGGTGCACCCGTGTCTTGACACACCAAAACTTGCTAAGTTGAAAGGGGGTACTTATTCCCCTCCACCTCTGTCTTGCCTATCCCCTCCCAGAACCAGCATTAACATTCACACCACCCCATCCCAGCAGATTTGCCACATTCCTTGAGCAGGCAGGAGTCAGCCTGTAGCCGCTTCTGAGTATCCTTATTCCTGAAAGTTCTCTGGGAGGCAGCAAGAGTAAACCCGGAGGAGAGCTCAGTTCTGTGGGTGTGGGGCCCCTTCCTAGAAATTGGCACCAGACAGCCCCCACTAGCTCCCCCAAAGGCTTCTTCTGCTGCTGCTTGCAGAAGAGTCTGTTCGGGTTGCCCTCCCCTCCAGCGCAAAGCCAATGGGAACATCACTTGCGCCCACATTCAAGTGAAATGTCATTTCATGCAATAAACGGTTTCCAGTGGTGAGGGTGGTGGGAGGTTCCCCCCTCTGAGAAGTGCTGCTGTGAGATGCTCCAGTGGTTCCCAGTAAACCTGCTCTTTCCAATCTTGTCTCACGGCTGAGTCATTTGAACGCGGACACTGGTCTGGGGAGAACTCGAGCCACTCGTTCCACAGGCACACCCCTGGCCCTAAGGGGGTGGGTGAACCCTGGTCCTGGCCTCCCGTGGATGAAGGTGTGAGGGATTTGGGGAGTTGCTCACACCAACATCAGAGGAGAGGGCAACTCAGCAGGGATGCTCTTTGAGTGGATTCAAGTTGGACGTAGAGTTTTAGGGCACAAAGTGGCCTTAAGTTTATGGAGAACCCCTGGACACCCCACAGAGGCACAGTCAATGCCTACTGGGGAACAAAGGAAAGTAGCCCCTTCCCAGGAACTTACCTAAGGCTTCTGCCTTTTCCTGTAGATCTCTTCTCCAAAGGGTCCCTCGAGGTGTCCCGTGGCTCAGCTGCCCTCAAGCCTTACCTCCAGGGACAGTGAATGGGGATCTCAGAGGAGTCTGTAGGATGCCCCCCTGGACCCCCCAGCTTGAGGTCAAGACTGGGAGCTGCCCCTGGGTCCGAAACCCTCCTGGTTTCCCTCCCCAGCAGCCCACAGCGTTTGGCTCCCTGTAGGCAGCCCCGGGAGTGCTGTGGGGGACTTGGTACAAAACGTTTCACAAATGCTGTGCTTGGCTGCTTCCTTCCTTCCTTCCCAGCCTGCGAGGTAAGTGCCACTGTCCTCAGCTGACGCAGAGCTCAGCGATTCGGGCTGGCCCGGGTTCAGACAGGAGGCAACCTCCTCTGTGACTGGATCAAGGGCTGGGGTTCGGAAATCTGCTTCCAAGTAGGAAAGGTGGGGGGAACCTCTGGTCCCTCATCCCACCTCCCGGCCCAGCGCCTCCACCCACCCACCCCACTCCCGGAAGACAGTCAGGTGTGGCCCAAGAGCCCGGGAGGTGCAGAGGGAGGGGGTGGCGTCTGTGCTCCTGGGACGCTGGCCCGGCCCAGAGGGGACAGGAAGCCAGGACACCGGGGATTGTCTCCCTGCCGCAGCCCAGCCCCGGCAGGCCAGGCCGGGAGGAAGTTCTGCCGAGCGCTCTCCGCCCGAGCTAAATTGTTGAACAGGAAACACCGCAGCGCGGGAGCCGGCCGGCGGCGGACAATCGAGCGCGCCTGGCCGGAGAGTGGACAGACACAAGGCCCGCGACCCCGGCCTCGAGGTGCCGAGCCCCGGCGGGAGCGGGGGTGGGTCCGCCCGGCCCGGGACCCGGCGCGTCTTCTCCCCTGGGCTGGACCCTGCGCCCCGGGGCTGGGGGAACGCGGGATGGATCTTGTCTGCGGGGAGGAGAGGCGCGGGACGGCCTGGCCTCTGTCCAGGCCAACCTGGGGCCCTGACCCGGCCCACCCTGCGTTGGCACCGCTGTGATTTGCGTCCTCGGCAGTGGACAGGGGCACCTTCGGGCGACCGGCCTGCCCTTGCCGGTGCCCCCAGCGATCCTCTCCGCTCCTCCACCCTCGGGTTCCCCATCCTCACTCCCCACCCACCCCATCTCCGGGAGCCAAGGCAGTGTTCCCGCCCGACCTGAGCCCCGGTGCTTGCTTGCTCGCTCGGGTGGGCTTGTGACCCCGGGCGCCTCTGCCGAGCCTGGGAAGGGAGGAGGTGGCCGGCCGGCAGACACTGCCCGCAGTCAGCCCTCTGAAAGTGCCGATGGCTGGGATTCGGGGTGCACACGAGCTTGCTTGTGGGAAAAGCCGGGAGAAATTACTACGAGCCAAATGTGGCATCCTTGGGGGGGGCGAGGGAACCACAAATCCCCCCGGGGGTCGGGGCAGGCACGGGGAGAGGTGCCCCCATCTCCACCCCGCTCCCTGCGACCCACCCCGCTGGCTCACAAGCCCTGTCTGTCCGCAGTGCCGCAGCCTCCCTGGAATCGCAGCACATAGCAGCAGGGGGAGGACGGGGTACAGGGGGGGGGACTGGCTGCACCCCTGCTAATTGCCCTCTTGCTCCCCTTGACAGCTTCAGCTCCCCCGAGATTCCGCGGCCCGTGGAAGCCCCGCCCAGGGCGATGGCCACGGCCTGAGCTGCCCACGCCAACTGCTCCGCCCATCCAGCCCATGGGCTCCCCAAGGCCCCCCTGCGGACGCGAGTAAGTAGGGGTCCGAGAAATCCGCTAGCGGGATCCTCCCTGGGGTCCAGGGCTTCAGTCGAGGCAACTTCCTGGCCCTGCCCCTTCCAGAGGTCAGCATGCTCTGTGACTCAGTTTACCCCTTCCCCTGGCAGACAGTAAGTAGAGAAGGGCTATGCTCCCCCTTGCCCGTCCCTGGTCCCTGTTTTTTGGCTGGTTCTCAGCTCCTCTGGGACCTCCCCGCTGAGGGCAGGGGGTATGACCAGGTAGGAGGTTGGAAGGACCAGCCACTTTGAGGGAGGGCTTGGATGAAGGGCGCTGCTCTGTGGCTCCTCCCCAGCGCCCCCCCCCTAGGGTCCCCACAGCCTGGCTGGCCCTTCCCCAGAGGAAGTCCGGCTGGGCCTTCCCCAGACCTTGGGATTCGATGAGCGCCAGGCCAGAGGCAGTCACAAGTCACACTGTCCAGCAGAGCGGATACAAGGCCACTGGCAGGCAGGAGGAGGCTGGGTCCTCCCAGTGGGAGGTGGGAGCAGTCCGTGCAGCCGGTCTGGGCGGGCCACTGGGGGTTCGCCATGGAGGTGAGGCCTTTGGGGAAGGAAAGAGAAACCGAGAGAACCGGTTCTGCGGCCTCTGCAGGTCCAGCCCCTCATACCAAAGCCCTTGGGCTAAAGAGGGCAGGGACATTCCCAGTGGTGAGAAGTTTGGGACGCCCATCCCATCCCAGCACCCTCCCCCAGACACTTGCAGAGAGGTGGCCCAGCCAGCGGACACACATTCCCATTGCGGGCAGACTTAGGGGTGGGGAGGAGTGGGCAGCTGTTCCCAGAAGGAAAGTGAGGAGCGTTCAATTTACAGGGAAATGTGATGCCCACATTATAGGGCACTGCCCCTCTCTGAACCAAGGCCAGATTTGCCTACAATCCCTCCACCAAGAGATTGAAGTGACTCCAGGGATGGAAAGGGGAGGGGGGGTCCTAATCCCTACACTGTGAACTCCTAAAATACGAACCCTATCTATGGGTGACTTTATTTATCCACATGCCCCTATTTTATTCTTGATTTGTTTTGGGACCACAGTGGGTGACTGACTCTAGGGGACAGCATGAGAGGGTTGGAGGCTA
This sequence comes from Suncus etruscus, assembly GCF_024139225.1. Lineage (NCBI taxonomy): Eukaryota > Metazoa > Chordata > Mammalia > Eulipotyphla > Soricidae > Suncus > Suncus etruscus. The sequence goes on along the minus strand of NC_064848.1, from coordinate 192,519,469 downwards.
CTCCCACCAAGGTGCTGGAGGAGAGAAGAGGATGTGAGTCGCTCTGAATGGAACTTGATTTGGCAGGGCCTGGGATCTAACCCGGGTATCCGGCAGGCAGAGCATGATGAGTTCCAACCATTTGAACGACATCCCTAGTCCCACGGCCCCCCATATGGGAGGGAGAGACAGACAGACAGACAGACAGACAGACAGACAGACAGATTGACAGACGGACAGGCAGACAGACAGACTTGAGATGGGAATGCACACACAACACAGGTTGCGCGCAGCCCAGACCCTCGAAGCCAGATCGTCCACCCTTGGGGCGCAGTCGGTTTCCTTCGGGCTGACCCGGGCGCCCCTTCCCCGCCGTCTGTCGTCCACAGAGAAACGTCGCGGCCGCGATGGCGGCGGCCGACGTGGAGGGGGACGTGTACGTGCTGGTGGAGCACCCCTACGAGTACACGGGCAAGGACGGGCGCCGGGTGGCCATCCAGCCCAACGAGCGCTACCGCCTGCTGCGCCGCAGCACCGAGCACTGGTGGCACGTGCGGCGCGAGCCCGGCGGCCGCCCCTTCTACCTGCCCGCGCAGTACGTGCGGGAGCTGCCCGCGCTCGGCGACCCCGCGCCCGCCCCGCCGTGCCCGGCGCCGGCCCCGAGCCCCGCGATCGTCGTCCCCGAGCCGCTGGCCTACGACTACCGCTTCGTGAGCTCGCCCGCGCCCCCCGAGCCCCGGGGCCGCGCGGGCTCCCTGGGCGTCCCGTCGCGGCGGCGGCGCCCCGCGGCGCCCCAGCGGAGCAGCCTGGCCCCGGGCCTGGCCCCCGCCTGCCTGTACACGCGGCCCGCGGCGCCCGTGCGGCCCGCGCAGTCCCTGGACGACCTGGCACGCGCCGCCGCCGCGCCTCCGGCCGGCCTGCTAGGGAGCGGCGGCGGCTTCAAGGCCTGCAGCGTGGCCGGCTCGTGGGTGTGCCCCCGGCCCCTGGCGCGCAGCGACTCCGAGAACGTCTACGAGGCCATCCGGGATGTGCGCCCCGAGCAGGTACGTCCTGGGCGGGCGGTGGGGAGGCTGCAAATGCGCCCTCGGAGCTGGGGTCCCTGGGGGGGGTGAGGGGCCAGCTCCACTGAGCCTTGGGATGGGATCCCCCGCGATCTCGACTGGCACAACAGGTGCACCGTTAGTTAATTAATTAATTAATTAATAGCACAGTGGCGTTTGCCTGGCAAGCAGCCGATCCAGGACCAAAGGTGGTTGGTTCGAATCCCGGTGTCCCATAGGGTCCCCCGTGCCTGCCAGGAGCTATTTCTGAGCAGACAGCCAGGAGTAAACCCTGAGCACCACCGGGTGTGGCCCAAAAACAAAACAAAACAAAATTAATTAATTAAGCAATTAAGCAAGCAATTAATTAGCAGTGCTCCTGGAGCCCAAAGGCTTCCCTGACTCAGTGGTTTCAAGATTCTCTCTCTATTGACCTGACATGAGGTCGTCGACGGGTTTCGTTTCTCCCATTCAGAAGATCTGTGTTTGGCTGCAAATAATGCAAACTGGGGGGACCGGAGAGATAGCATGGAGATAGGACGTTTGTCTTGTATGCAGAAGGACGGTGGTTCGAATCCTGGCATCCCATATAGTCCCCTGAGCATGCCAGGCGCGATTTCTGAGTGTAGAGACAGGAGGAACCCCTGGGCGCTGCCGGGTGTGGCCCAAAAACTAATAATAATAATAATAATAATAATAATAATAATAATAATAATAATAATAATAATAATAAATAATGCAAACTGGGTTGGTTGCAAGGGCACCCCTTCCCTCTCATCCTTGCGGGACGGTTGGACTCTCTCTGGCTCCCGTGGGCTCCAGGTTGGCTCTCAAATCGGAACCATACCCAGTGCTACGAAATTGGAGATGGGACGCACCTCTGAAAGCTGCTTCATCTTTCTTTCTTTCTTTCTTTCTTTCTCACTCGCGTCTAGGGGCCTGAGCGAAATACTGGATGTGAAAGTCAGGGGCCATTTCCCTTTTGTCTGCTTCCAACCTTTCGGTTCCTTTTTTACTCCTTTTTTCACCTTTGATGTTTCAGGAAGCTGCCCAGTTACAGCGAGGGGTTTTTCTCCCCATCCCCACCTCCCTCACCCCAGAATCCCAGTTAATTTGGGAAACTGAAAATAAGAGTACGTTTATTTTTTTTTTCATTTTAATTTTTTGCTGGGGTTGATTGTTTCTGATTCCCCACCTGGTGGTGCTCAGGGCTTATCCCTGATTCTGCACTCAGGAATTACTCCTGATGGTGTTCAGGGGATCTAATAGGACTCGAGGGATTGAACCTGGTTGCTAGGTGCCTGCTGTACTATCTCTTCTCCCCATAGAGTGAAATTGGGGGTTGTTATCAGTGTTCTTTGGTGGCCATACCTAGCGATGCTCAGGGCTTACTCCTGGTTCTGCACGCAGCAGTTACTCCTGGCAGTGCTCAGGAGACCCTGTAAGATACCAAGGATCAAACCCTGGTCAGATGCGTGCAAGGCAGACGCTTTACCTTCTGTACCCAGAGTGTTTTTAAAATACTTGCATGCTCATAATCTTGCAGGCAACCCTGACATTTTGAAATTGGGAGCTTTCTGGCAGAGGCCATGTGTGCGTGTGTGTGGGGTCCGGGTCGGGGGGCACAGAATCTGCGTCTATAGGGTTGCCATTTAGCCTTTAGCCCCAAAGGGGTGAGGGGTGTCGTGGAGAACTCCTGAAGTTTGCTAGGTCTACTTCTCCTTGTGTTCTTCCTAGTCACATTCAGTGACTTTACAAGGAGGCCTGGAGTTCAGGGGCACGTCCAGGATGCTGGCTCCAGGTCTTCCCTCCCCTGAACCCTTACTGGAAGCCTGAGGAGTAGGTTGTTGCGGCCGTGGATAAGTGGGGGAATTGGGCACACCTCCATGACCAAGATGTACCTTGCACGATTATGCCCGACTGCTACTGGCCTTTCCTCTGGGTCTGCTCAGTCGCCCAGTTTTGCGAGGAACGTATCGCCCTCTGGTGACCAGGTTGAAGAATACATTCAGCATGTATGGGGACAAACCCGAACGCGGGGGTCAGTGCCCAGAGCCCCTCTTTTCCTGGCCAAAGTTCCTGGGGAGCAGGGCTCTCTGCCAGAAGGTGCGCGGGGGTACCCAGTTGTGGTCAGATGATGGGTGGCAAAGATGTAAGGATGATGGGAGCCAGGGTATCTGTATAATACTAGACTAGGGGAAAAGGGGGTCTTGGCCAGCAAGGCAAGGGGACAGGCTCAAAGGGTGACCCCTACCCACCCACCCATTAGCCACATTCGCTGGTGTTTAGGAGCTAATCCTGGTGCTGTGCTCAGAGATTATTCCAGGCTGGGCTGGGAAACCTTGGGGTGCCCAAGGAAATGGGTGGGGGAGTTCTCCTGCCTGCAAAGTGATTTCTGGGGACCTGCAGACCTAGAGAAGTGGTACAGGGCTTAGCGCACCTGCCCTGCCCCTGATTTGGCCTTGCTGGGAAGGCAGGCGTGGGTAGATGCAAACAGGGTTCCGAGAGGTTTAGGGGTTGCCCTCAAGGTCAAGCAGCTAGGAGGTGGCAGTGACCGGCAGGGTGGGACCCAGCACTCACACCCCCTCTTCGACTCCTCCCAGAGGCTGCCCCCTCACACCCCCTGGTGGGGCTTTCAGGGGATTCCAGGGTGCGGTCATCTGAGGCCCTGAGGTGGGGCAGGGACAGGCACTGGCCCCGCCCCCTGCCGGACCTTGGCCGGGGAGGAGCATTCGGGCAGTGTGGGGCGAGGCACTTTCCGGCACTTGCACACCTGCACCGGGCTGGGCTGGGCAGGACCAGCCGGCCGAACGACATCCTCCACCTCTGTGAGTGCCCCTAGCCTGCAAGGGTCAGGACTGGAGGGGTGGACCAGGCCCTCTCCCCCCTTTCTGTTCCCCACTCCTCCTTCCCAGCCTCTGCTGTCACCCCTTTCCTCTAGACCCAGCAGGGCAGGGCACCCACTTTCTGGGATAGATTCCAAGGACAGCCCTACAGCTGGCCTAACAGAGATGAGCAAGCTGGACTTAGACTCTTCAGGACGCCCCTTAGGGGCCTCTGGAAAGAGGGTTGGTGAGGGCAATAGCCCTGCAGACAGGAAGCAGTCTTGGGGTGTGGGGAGTTTCACCCACACTCACCCAACCTCTAGCCTGGCTCATAAAGCTGCAGACTGCAGGGTCTGTCTATCCTTACTCCACACCTTCAATGAGTTTGGGGCTCCCCTCCATTCAGTCAATCTCTGGTTCTCTCAGCCCAGGGCCTCCCCACTTCCTTCCAGATCCTTCCTCTGGATCTGTTTTCTCTGCCCTAACTCTGGGCTTTGTGTCCTGTGGGCCAGTGGGGACTGGAGCTTGCTCAGGGCCATATCCTGGGCAAGGGCTGCCCTGGGGGTTCTTAGCAGGGTAACTGAGGCTCATGTGTGGGTTCCAGGCAGGAGTCCAGGGGTGTCTGGGAGCTGGGGCCCAGGGTTCTCGAGAAAATTCTGGGACTTTCCAAATAGAGGAAGGGTCCCTGCACAGTGGCCCAAATATCCTCAGCACACCATGTCTGGAGGTTTGCAGCTGGGAGTGTCGAGGGTCGCTATCTAGGTCCCTGAGTTGCCCCAGCGCTAGGCTGAACTCTCCCCAAATGTAGCCAGCAGAGTCCTCATGGGGCCCCACACCCCTAGATCAGCTTGACACAGCACCAGCCGAGCTTTGAAGGCAGCTTAACCCCATTCCAAACACTTAAACAATAGGGAACTTGGGAGGGTGAGGTTTGCCTGGCTGAAGAAAACTCTGGTTCATTGTCTGGGCCTGGGAGAGTTTCTGTCCAGAACTGCGTCCTCCTTCCGGTCCCTTCTACCTTTCGGTCTTCGTGATTATGTGAAAGCAGTGCCTAACTCAGGCCTGACAAGTGAACCCCGCCACACCAGTTGGGTGCAGCTTCCAAAGACAGACTGGCCAGCACAGTTTTTTTGTTTTGTTTTTGGGGTTTTTTTTGGTTGGCTTGTTGGTTTGATTTTTTGGTTTCGGGGCCACACCAGATGATGTTCAGGGGTTACTCCAGGCTCTGTGGCCAGAAATTGCTCCTGGCTTGGTGGACCATATTGGACGCTGGGGGATTGAACCGAGGTCCGTCCTAGTTTAGCGCGTGCAAGGCAGACGCACTTGTGCCACTGCTCCAGCCCCCAAACACAGTTTTCTGACCAGTGTGTCTGTGGAAGGCTTTGGGGATGCATGGAGGAGCCCCAGCCAGCTCTGGGAACCAGAAGGGGGGCCAGGAGAGGTCATAGAGAGTCTGAGGGGTTCAAAGTGAACCCATGGCCCTGGGGCACCAGGTCTCTGCTGCAGGGCAGACTTTTTCTCATCCACTTGAATCATCTTTATGGTTTCAGCTAATTCTTGGGCGAAGTCCACACCCACTTCATATCTTAATTAGGAAAGCCTTCTTTATATTTCTCCTCCAGTGACCCAAATTTCCACTTTTCAGTGTTATTTTGGTTTTCTTTGTGGTTTTCCGCTTCTCACAGAGCAGAGGGCTGCTCTGTGCTATTTGCGGGGTGGATTCGTCCCATTTCCTGATCCGTCGGCTCACACTTCCTCTGCAGCTTCTCCTGCTTCCGTCTCTGATTCCAATTCTGACGGTGCCTTATTAAATCTCCCGCTCAGAGCTTCCCCTTTCAGCTCTGCTTGTGCCTTCATGGCGTCTGTGTTTTCTGAGACAGCGCTGAGTGGGATGGGGTGGCAGGGATCAATTACTTCAGTAACATCTGTCATCACAGTCACGTTCTTTTTTCTTTTTTTTCTTTTCTATAATTCTATGCTTTTCTTTATTTTTTTATTTTAATTTTTTTTTAGTTTTTGGGTCACACCCGGCAGTGCTCAGGGGTTACTCCTGGCTGTCTGCTCAGAAATAGCTCCTGGCAGGCACGGGGGACCATCGGGGACACCAGGATTTGAACCTATATATATATATATATATATATACCAGGATTCGAACCAATCACCTTTGGTCCTGGATCGGCTGCTTGCAAGGCAAAGGCCGCTGTGCTATCTCTCCGGGCCCTGCTTTTCTTTATTTACATAATCACTCATTTGTTTTTGTTTTTGTTTTGTTTTGCTGGGCAAAAAACTAGGCTTGCACTCTACCACAGAACCACGAGTAGGCTCAGTTTAGTGCTTTGTTATTATTTTTTTTTAATTTATTTTGGTTTTAGTTTTGGATGCTCAGGGCTTTCTCCTGGCTCTTTGCTTAGGGATTACTCCTGATGGTGCTCAGGGGACCATATGGGATGCTGGGAATCGAATCCCGGTGAGCTGCATAAAATGAAAATGCCTTTCTGATGTACTGTCTCTCCAGCCCCATCCTTTGTGACCTTTTTTTTTGGGGGGGGGGTCACACCCGGTGGTGCTCAGGGGTTACTCCCAGCTCTGCATTCAGAAATCGCTTCTGGCTGGCTCAGGAAACCATATGGGGTGCTGGGATTCACACTACCATCTGTCCTGGGTCAGCTGCATGCAAGGCAAATGCCCTACTGTTGTGCTACCTCTCCAGTCCCATTGTGACTTTTTAAAAAGTATATATGAAGGCTACAATGATAGCACAGCGGTAGGATGTTTGCCTTGTCTGTGGCCAACCCAGGACGGACCCGGGTTCCATTCTTTGCATCCCATATGGTCCCCTGAGTCTGCCAGGGGCAATTTCTGATCACAAAGCTGGGAGTAACCCCTGAGCACCACCAGGTATGGCTCCAGAATAAAAATAAACAAATAAATAATAAAAATAGAAAGTATATACGATCTCATATTTTAAAACCCAAGTGATCTCTGATCTTTCATGTTGCCTTTTAAATTTTTATTTTTGTTTGGGAGCCATCCCCAGAAGTGTTTAATGGCTCTATGCTCAGGAGTGACTCCTGGTGGAGTTTAGGAGGACCATATGGAATGCCAGGGATTGAACCCTGGTCAGCCGGCCCCGTTTAAGGCAAGCCACTACCCACTTCTCTGACCCTCTGTCTGCTTACCTTCCCCCAAACAAATTGGTACTGCTTAGATTTTGACTCAGCCCAGCTGGCCTTGAAGATTCACCATGAACTTTCCCTTTCATTCCAAGGGGCTACTGTTAATTCCCTCGACTCTCCTCCTAGAACCCACCTGTCACCCCAATCTACCACTGTCCCCAACTCCCCAGTGACTTCTCCCTCCCTGGTGGTGGTGCAAGCACTTTCTTTCCAGGCTGTGCTTAGTGGGGATTTTTCTCCTTTCTCCTTTTTCCCATTGCTTCCTCTGATTCTCTGAACTGTGCAGTCCCAAGATGCCCCTTGCAGAATCTGGTTGGGGCATGATGGTGCCTCTTCCCTGCCTTGCCTGTAAGCTCAGACTGGCTCCTCCGGTTTGGAATCTTTTCCTCCTTACTCACTGTGTTTGCCCTCCCAGGGGCAGAAACTTTCTGCTTAATCTTCTGATCAGATGGAAGTCTCAGAGCCCCTGTCTTCTCTAGCATAATCTAAAGCAGCCACTTTGGTGGACATTTTCTTGATGATGATGATGATGATGATGATGATGATATGATGATGATGATGATGATGATGATGTTGTTGTTGATATTCTTGGGACACAGTGAAGTTTGGGGCTTATTTCTGGCTTATTAATTGCACTCAGCAATTCTGGTGATGCTCAGGGAACCATATGGGGTGCCTGGGATCAAACCTGGGTCAGCTGCATGCGGGATAAGTGCCTTACCCTTCGGTACTATCTCTCCAGCCTAATCTTGTTTTGTTTTTTTGTTGTTGTTTGTTTATCTTATTTTGTTGTAGCCCCAGGGACAGAAACCAGGTCCTCATATACACAGGCCATGCCACATATAAACAGGCACATCCTGTTTACTGGCTTTTGGTTTTAGGTTTTTGGTTGTTTTGTTGTTTTGTTTTGCTTTTGCTTTTGTCTTTTGGGGCTACAATGACCAGGTGCCACACAGAGAACTGGCTGTAGTGCTCACATATTTCTGTCCTAGTGCTCAGGAGAGGATGGACATCAGTGTACTGTGTGCTCGCTCACTCAGGCTTGTGTTATGTTGTTTAGGATGCTCAAGGTGCAAGCCCCTGAACAAAATGTTCAGATCCCTAATACCTTTTCTTTAAGTGTTCATCAGGGGTGATATGCCTGGCTGCCAAGTGGCCAAAAATTGCTTATGGTGCCACTTAATTGCCATGAGCGCTGGATATTCATGGGACACACTGGGGTTTGAACTCCTGGCTACACGTGTCCTTGCTGGCGTTACTCTAAATCTGAGTATTTAAATAATACTCTAAATATCTAAATATTACTCTAAATTTAAGAGCCTATGCTCTTCCTCTAAGCCCCTTGCTTTTTCTTAGAAATATTTTGGGGGGGGGGGTTTGGGTCACACCCGGCAGTGCTCAGGGGTTCCTCCTGGTTCTACACCCAGAAATCACTCCTGGCAGGCTCAGGGGATCATATGGGATGCCGGGATTCAAACCACCAACCTTCTGCATGAAAGGCAAACACCTTACCTCCATGCTATCTCTCCGGCCCCTTAGAAATATTTCTGAACAAAAAACCTAAACATTAAAACAGGTATAATTTTACCTGCTACTCCAATGTGATAAGTGTCATTGGCCCATGTTTATTCTTTGCCTTTGTGGGGAATGATTGGTTTGGGACTTTGTATTTCCTCCCTAGAAATTCTAGCATTTCTTAAAAAGGGTGTTTTTCTCCATTGTCACAAAGCCATATGACATCTGACAAAATGAAAACTAATTTTCTTTGAAACTGAATCTGTAGGAGCCACACATGGCCTCCTGGGCCTACTCACTGTGGTATAGGGAGGACACATGCACACAGACTCACACACAGGTCACGGGCTCTAACATTTGAACTCTGCCCGGGCTCTCAGGTTTATTCCTGAATCCACCTAAGAACCAACCCATGAGATCTCTGGCACCTCGTTTGGTCCCCCAAGCCTGCCAGGAATGATATCTGAGTGCAGAGTCAAGAGTAAACCCTGAGCATGGCTGGATACAGCAGACACACATACACACACACACACACACACACACACACACACACACACACACACACACACACACACAGCAGAAATTTGACTCCAAAAGAGGAGATACATGGAAGCACCTTTTCTGTGTTGAGCCCTTACATTGGTTAAAATATCAGAGAAATGGAGAGATGATGTTGTTCCTGGGCCAAGGAGGTCTCTACTGAGCTAGAGGGAGGCCTGGGGTCTCTGGTTAGGATGGAAAAACCCTGACTGCACTCTGGGAGAGCTGTCCCATGCATCTGAGGGTGAGCAGGAGTGTGTGTGGGAGGTGTGGGGTATAGGTGTGGGTGTAGGTGGGGGTGTGTGGGGGTGTGCCCTGCCAAACTCGCCCCACAGGCAGCCCCGGGATGGGCCAGAGTCCAACCTGGAGCCAGAAAGCAGAAGTGCAATCCTGCCCTCTTCCCCATATCCTGTGGGAACCAGTGTCTGCGGGCACAGCCTCAGAGACCAGCCCGCATGGGCTGTGCCCGCAAGCTCTATTCAGATCACCCAGGGGGAAATAGTCAGCCTGGAAACAAGGCTGCTTCTGATCCAGGCTTCCCTCCTTCCAATCAAAGGAAGCTCCTGCCCCAGACCCAAGCACTCTCTTTCTCTCTCTCTCTGTCTCTCTCTCTCTCCCCCCTCTCTCTATCTCTCTCTCTCTCACACACACACATATACACACCCACAAATACACACACATACGGTCATATATACACATATCTATAGGCATACACCCACACATATGCACACATATACACACCCACACATGCACACACCTACCTCAGAGCTGGTTAGTCTCCTTCTGGTGACCAGCTGGTGACCCACAGGACAGCCCCAACCCAAACCGGTTACTCAGACTCGGGTGGGACCACATGTGGCTTCCCCAGAATTCTGAGGCTTGAGTACCTGCAACCCCCCCCACCCACCCACACACACACATAGCTCTCCTGGCCCAGGATGAGGGCAGATCCTGAGCAGGACTGGGCTCTGTCCTGGAGGCCAGGGAGGGACCCCCAGGAACTGGGTTCTGAGTACACATTAGCCCCCAAGGTTGGGCAGAGAGCAGGGAGGGTAGTGGTAAAGATCCTGCCTCCTACTCCCCAAACCCCCAGCAGTACAATTCTTTTTTTTTTTTTTTTTTTTTTGGTTTTGGGTCACTATTGGCTCTACACTCAGAAATCACTCCTGGCAGGCTCTGGGAACCATATGGGATGCGTGGATTCGAACCACCAACCTTCTGCATGCCAGGCAAATGCCTTACCTCCATGCTATCTCTCTGGCCCCTCTGCAATGCAATTCTTTTTTTTTTTTTTTTTTTTTTTTTGGTTTTTTTTTTTTTGGGGGCCACACTCTTTTGACGCTCAGGGGTTACTCCTGGCTATGAGCTCAGAAATTGCCCCTGGCTTGAGGGGACCATATGGGATGTCGGGGGGGGGGGGGGATCGAACCGCGGTCCTTCCTTGGCTAGCGCTTGCAAGGCAGACACCTTACCTCTAGCGCCACCTTCCCAGCCCCTGCAGTGCCATTCTTGCTACTGCTCACAATCCAGCCCAGTTAGGAGAGCAAGAGGGAACGGGTGAGGCTGAAGGACACGCTCATTCTGCCCCGATACTTCCCAACTTGTGGCCTCCAAGCCAAAGCATCTCTGTGGTCATAGCCCCATGGTGGGGAAGGAAGCACAATAGGGAGGAGAGGCCAGAGCCTGAAACTGGCTGGAACACTGCAGGCCCCGCCTCCTGCCCAACTGGATGCTGGTGGCCTGTGCTGTGGTCCCCTGTACCCACAACTCCGTGGCAAAGCCTAGTTCCCCGCCTGCCTGCCTCTCTCCCCCTCCTGACCACATTTCTCTTGTATCTCTCATATGTGTATGCCCATACATGGGTGTCTATGTGTGTGTGTTCCTGGCACTCAGTGGAGGCAATGTAGGCTGTGTCTGTGTGGACATTCATATATCTACATGCATACATGGGTATATGGACGTGTGCCCATGTCTCCTGGCAGCAGTGTGGTATGATAGGGGTGAGGATTCCGGCCTTTTCAGGGGGTTGGTCTCTTTCAGGGTCTGGAGGCCCAGAGTTGGGGAATGGCTCTGGGACTTTTGAGGACCGAGGAAGGCATAGGACCCAGACCATCTCTGGCAATGGTCTCCCCAACTGACCCACTCCCCAAATGCCCACCATGCCAGGTTCTGCTTGGTGCCTCATTCCAGAGTTCACAGTGGCCTGGAAGGGACAGGAGAGCTAGGTCTAGGGACAGGAGCACTGAAATGGAGCAAGGGGCACTGAGAAGAGGGATCTGAGTTGACCTGGTGCTGGCAACTACCACTGGTGGTGCCGCCTGGCATTAGAGCCCCAAGGAAGTACTTCCAAGGAGTGCAGGGAGACCCCATGGTTTGCAAGGGCCAACGCACCCTGCCTGGGTCAGGCTGAGCTCAAGGTACCTGGCTTGAGCTGTCACCTAGATTTGTCCCCTCCTCTGGGTCTTCAGAGGCTCAAGGGAAGCAAGGCACACTGGTGACTGTGGCAAGTAGCTATTCACCCAGATGGCAAGTGAGGAGGGGCAGAACTCAGTCTGGGGGTTGTAGCCACTGCTCCCCAGACTCTCTCCTCTCCGGAACCCTCTTCCTCTTTCCCAGCCCATCTCAGGGGCTTGAGAACCGATCACGGCCTGGGCAGGCTTGTGCCCGTCTGCCGAGCACCCAGCCCCCCAGATCTGTGGCCGATCCCGCCGCACTGTGGGCCCATGGGTGAGCAGAGGCTGTGTCCCTGCAAGCATGGAAACAACCCTGATCTGGGCTCCCCCACCACCGCAGCCCCTTCTCTCGCCGGCAGCACTTCCGCAGCACCGACAGGAAATGGGCTGGAGGCTCTGCCTCCCGCCATCTCGAAGCAACTTCTTGTTTCCTTGTTGCCCTCCTCTGCCAGCTGGGCTGCCCGAGCCCAGCCTCCTCCCCCAGACCTGCCCGGAGGGGCCTGGATGGTGGACATGATTGCCAGGCTGACCAGGAGGCAGAGCCGGGCTCTGCGGGGAGAGGTAGGGTCCTATGGCATCGGGGGCTGGCAGGGGACCCTGTGGGGCCAAGGCCACTATCGGCCTCCACCCACTGGCTTGGCTGGGTTCTGAGTGTGAAACATCCTGGATGCTGGGACGCCGTCTCCTTCCACCTTCCCTGCTCCAGGCCCCACCCGTGTGAAGGCAAAGGGACCGGAGAGGCCACATTTGAGCGGGGAAGAGCCATCAGCTTTTCCTCACAGGCACAGGGGGGCAGTGGAGGCTGGAGGTGATCTAGGAAGGGGTGGGTAGCTGGGTCTGGGGAGAGAACTGAGGCAGGAAGACCACTTCCTCTTTCCTGGCGGGGTCCCCTCTGCCTCTAGCATGGCTGGGGTCTGGGCCCCCTAGTCAGGCCCTCAGGAAGGCCCTGCCTCTGCTTGTCTATTGGAAGACAGTGAGAGAGGAAAGTCCCTCATCTTAACTCCTCACGGGGTAAACAGAGAGCCCCAGAATATAAAGCCCCTGTATATAAATATACAGGCATTGATGGGATGTCACAGACATACTGGCTCCAGTGGGAGAAGTAGGGCATCTGACTCCATGGGTGCTGTGCTCTAGGACATCAGGGGGACTTTGACCTGCTGTCCTGGCACAGGTGCTGCTTCCCTGGGAACCCAGATTGGATTTGCCCAACTCCTCTGCACAGACCTCTGCAGGGGTCCCTAAGTAGACAGCTTGGTGGTGGCCATTTCTGTCCCCAAAGAGCTGCTCTCTGCAGTTCTTGGACCCCCTAGCCACTGCCCTGTGGGTGCAGGTATGGTCAGGACCCCCTGGTCTTCTCTCCCTGTGCTGTGTCAGGCCCTTCCCAGAGGTTGCCCTAAACTATACCCCAGTCTCCTCAGCACAAGGACTGCTATGAGTTTCATAGATGCAGTAGTTTAAGTCCATCGCCCAGGGTCATTTCATCAGACTCTCAGGGTGTTGTGCTCTCAAGAAACTCCTGTCCAGGCCAAGTGATAGATAGAACAGCAGGTAGGACGTTTGCCTTGCATGAGGCCAACCCAGATCTGATCCCCAGCATCCCCTATGGTTCCTGAGCCTGGAGGAGTAATTTCTGAGAGCAGAGTCAAGAGTACACCTGAATACCATTGGGTGTGGCCCAAAACAAAACAAAGAAAAAGCTCCTGCCTGCAGGAAAAGAGTAGCTCAGACAGACAGACAGACAGACTGGCAGGGGGCCCAGAGGTGGTGCACTGGGGGCTTGGGAGCACCGGTGGAGAGGATGGAGCTTGCAGGAGTCTGCAGTATGTGTGTTGGGGGAGTCCTGGCCACCCGTGACTATGTGGCTGGGATCCTGGTTGCCTAAGGAAGGCAGTTTGTGGGTGGGGAGAAAGGAGAAGCTGGAGGGCTCCTACTCAGCTGCACAATGGGGTGAAGGGCTATTCTCCCCATTCTCCCAACATGCCTGGAACCTGTTCTAACATACACACACACACACACACACACACACACACACACACACACACACACCTACTGCTTAGCACACAGCTTGGTGCTCTCTTGCTGGGACAAAGAACAATTTCTTAGGCACTTGCTTAAGGCCCCCAAAACTGTGGTGAGCAGGATTGCTGGGGTGTTTGCAGTTGAATGAAGCCATCCGGCCACAAAGGGACCTTTCTGGTTGCTAGCAAGGTTTAACGTGCAAACAACAAAGCTCTGAAACAGAGAGGAAAACTGAAATGAAACCAAATGCAGCCTTAGGATGCAGCAAGAGAAAGACCTCTGCTGAAAGAATGGGGTCTGCCAGCCCCAAAAGAGACAAGCCCTGCCATCTGCCAGCTCCCCTTCTGCCAGCGACAGGATTAAAGAGGGGGCCTTCCTGCTGCCTGGTATCCCAGGGCTTAGTTCTCCGTCCTCACCTCCAGCTCTATCTATTCCCACCCACACTTCATGAACTGAGAGTTTGGGACTGGGTGTGGAGGGTACCTAGGAGAAATCTCTGGAAAGCTCTGGAACTTGACATCAGAGCTGAGAACTAGAGAAGGAATAGGGGTCAGCCAGGTGGAAAGGGGTGGTGCTGGGCAAGGGCGGGCTGTGTAGGAGGCCCAGCAGAGGGTGGGGGCCTCCAGCAAGACCTATTGCTGCTACCAGAGTTTAAAGTTCAGAAGAGCCAAGGAGTGGCAGAAAGGAAGCTGGAGGGGAGCCAGGGGCCCTGCACTGAACAGGGCTCAGACTTTGTCCTTCACACTCCCCTGCATTCTCAACCCAGGGCCCAGCTCCCCAGACCCTGTTTTTTTTTCCTTCTGGAGGGAGGGGTTCCTGTTCTCTACCCACTTTTATCCTCCCCTTCTCTGGATTTGATTTGGAGGCCTGCAAGGTCTACCTGCAGCGATTCTCTTGGGCGCCACCCAGAATGGTGCTATCCCAGTTCTGGAGCTCCAGGGCTCCAGTTAGGGGTTGCAACCGTGGAACCCGAATGGGCACTATAAGGGATCATCCCAGCCACTTCTCTGTTCCTGCCCCCCTTTGATTCACCCCTGGAAGAACATAGCTGGGAGAACTCGGTTATCAGCATTTTATTATCGCTAATAAATAATGAGTGTCATTGCCTCACATATCTGGGGCATTTACTTAACACTGTACAAAGAACTTTTAGAACCCTCCTCACTCTTGACACGAGGAGATGAGACGTGAGCAGCGTCCAGGAGGGAACTTTGGCCATGTGGGTCCTGGACTTGTCCTGAAGGTCACATCACCCTCTCTCCCCGCAGGTGGGCGACAACAAGGAGCCCGTGTATGCCAACATCCAGAGGCAGCCTCCGGCCACACCGCCCGCGCCCGACCCTGATCCAGCCCCAGCTCCAGCCCCAGCCCCAGCACCCCCACCCGGCCCGGTGTGGGAGACACACACGGACGCGGACACGGGGCGGCCCTACTACTACAACCCTGACACGGGCGTGACCACCTGGGAGTCCCCCTTCGAGGCTGCCGAGGGCGCCGCCAGCCCAGCCACGTCCCGGGCCTCGGTGGGCAGTCACGAGAGCCTCAGCACCGAGTGGGGTCAGTACTGGGATGAGGAGAGCCAACGGGTGTTCTTCTACAACCAGCTGACGGGCGAGACTGCCTGGGAGGACGAGGCGGAGCGCGATCCCGCCACCTGCGAAGCCGCGGAAGAGCCCCAAGAAGAGGCGGAGATGCAGCAGGGACTGAGCAGTCCCCGGGACCAGAGGGTGAGGGTGGGGCCTGGCAGGTGGGCGGGCTGAATGTAGGGACCTCCTCCAATCAGAGGGTGAGGGCGGGCCTGGCAGGAGCCGGCTCCTCCAATCAGAGGGTGAGGGCGGGGCTTGGAAGGTGGGCGGACCAAATTGAGATACCTCCTCCAATCAGAGGGTGAGGGCGGGGCCTGACAGGTGGGTGGGCTGAATGGAGACTCCTCCCAACCAGATGGTGAGGGTGGAGCCTGGCAGGTGGGCGGGCTAAATGGAGATGCCTTCTCCAATCAGAGGGTGAGGGCGGGGCTTGAAGGTGGGCGGGCTGAGTGGAGACTCCTCCTCCAACCAGAGGGTGAGGAGAGAGGGCGGGGTCACACGAGCCACGCCCCCAGTCAGAGGTGGGCGGGGCCACAGCAACCCTTCCTAGAGGGTGGGACTAGCAGGTGGGCCGAGCTGAACTCAGATCCCTCCCCCAACCAGAGTGGGGATTGGGGTGCGGACAGGGCTACCAGCAGACCCTGAACCCCAGCCAGAGGGTAGAGTCAGGCCTGCAGATGGGCGGGACCGTGGCTTGCCTCTGGCTGTACACAGATCCCCAGAGACCAGAGGGTGAGGACCAGGCACTTGTCAAAGGCTGGGGTGGGGCTATCTCTGAGCACTCTGACTCAGCCTCCGGCTCCCACACCCCAGTGTGAGGAGGTTTCAGAACCAGGTCTTCTTTGGGGGTGGGGAGGGTCCTTTTTAGAAGTGGGCTTGGTTTCTCTAACCCCATCTCCTGCTAACAGGCCCTTAAAAATTTGAGGGGCTGGGTTCTGGTCTCAAGGGAAGAGTAGGTCTGTCAGTGTTCTGAGCTTTTCTGACTGGTCTTCTGCTCCCTGCAGCCTCCTACCCCTGAGACCGACTACCCCGAGATGCTCGTCAATTATCCGGAGGAGGACTATTCCCCAGTGGGCTCCTTCAGTGAGCCGAGCCCCAATTCTCCCTTTGTCGCTCCCCCTGGCTGGTCTTGCCACACTGATGCCGATGGGCAGATAGTCTACACCAACCACTTCAGCCTAGAACAGGTAAGCAGCAGCAGGTGAACCCAGACACCTTGGGGGTGCTTCCCTTCACCTGAATTTGCTAAACTGGAGGACCTCAGGGGACTCCAAGCCAACCTCTCCAATCCCCTTGGAGCTAAGTTGGACACTGGTTGGAAGTTGCCCCTCACCTCGGAGATGGTGGGGCTCTGATCACTCTCACCCCCCCCCCTCCACAGTGGGTGAGAGTGGAGGACCACGGGAAGCCTTATTTCTACAACCCGAGTGACTCTTCTGTCTCTTGGGAGCTGCCCCAGGTAAGAGCCAGCGATGAGGGCGTGTGTGGATGAAGGAAACATCACATATGACAGGGAGCATCCTGGATGACAGGGCTTTCTCCCCAGGTCCCCATCCCTGCCCCACGGTGCAGCCCCAGATCCAGCCAGGACAGTGAGAGCCCAGCGCAGCCCAGGCCACCTGAAGAAAAGGTAAGACATACCAGGTAGGCCTGGCAGAGCCCCACAGTACAAGCTGGGAGAGTCCTGGAGGTCATCAAGGATGAGATTGGGTGAACACAGCTCTCCCAGAGTCCTTGGCACAAATCTAGGCTGAAGGTTTTGGGGTTTTGTTTGGGGGCCATACTCAACAGAGCTCAGGGGCTACTTCCAACAATTTGTGTTCAGGAAACTGGAATGTGTTGCTCAGGACTGAGCCTGGGCCTCCTGCGGGCTAAATGACCTCATTCAGCCCAAACGGGGCTGAAGGGTGCTGGCAACTGGGTCATTGCATGGAACCACCTCGAAGCAGCAGCAGCAGCAGCACAGAGAGGGGCACCTCCTGCCCTACTTCAGGAGCTGCTGACTCGGGGCAATGAGCTTCTTCCCACCAGATAGCTGCCCCTTTTCTGCCCCCCCCCCCCCACACACACACCGACTTTCCCTTCTCACTCTCAGGTCAAGACCCTGGACAAGGCTGGTGTGCTTAATCGCACCAAGACAGCAGACAAGGGCAAGCGACTCCGGTGAGGACCCATCTCCTTGAGCTGGGCAGAGCAGGTGGATCTGAGGGGCCTTCCTAACCTCCTTCATTGAGCATGTCCCCTTTTATTTTTTTGTTTATTTGTTTGGGGATACCCCTAGCAGTGTTCAGGGCTTATTCCTGGCTCTCCATTCTGAGATCTCACCTAGTGGGGTTCAGGGATCACATATAG
Source organism: Suncus etruscus (assembly GCF_024139225.1). Taxonomy (NCBI): domain Eukaryota; kingdom Metazoa; phylum Chordata; class Mammalia; order Eulipotyphla; family Soricidae; genus Suncus; species Suncus etruscus. The sequence continues at coordinate 192,501,981 of NC_064848.1, read as the reverse complement.
CGCTGGGAACTGAAATCTGGTCGGCAGCATGCAAGGCAAGCATCCTGCCTTCTGTTCTATCTCTGGGCCTCAGAATTTTATTTATTTATTTATTTATTTATTTATTTATTTATTTTTTGAGCTGGGAACTTCTCCCAGTGGCCCTAGGAGACACTGAGGCACCAAAGTACCTGGGCAGAGATGGTTGGCCACCGCATGGAGGAGCTGAGTTCTTCCTTTATGGCTGGAGTTGGCCTGGGGTTTGCTCCTGGCTCCGTGCTCAGGGGCTATGGAGGCTCTGCATGTATTCAGCCCCCAGAGCTTTCCGGGGATCTTCAGCTCCATGGCTGCAATGCCCTCAGTGCAGCCAGTGAGCTTTTACTGTCCCTTCTCATCCCTAGGAAGAAGCACTGGAGCGCTTCCTGGTCTGTGCTGGAGGGAGGAGTTCTGACTTTCTTCAAAGACTCCAAGAGCTCCTCAGCCGGTGGTCTGGTAAGGTCTGGGCCCCAAGATACTCTGGGGCCAGTGTGTGTGACTGTGTGTGTGTGTGTGTGTCTGCTTCTGGCTCTCTAAGGACAGGAGTGTTGTGGGGTGCCGACATTAATAATGACAGACACTTCCATTCCTTTGGTGTGAAGGGCAGGCAGGTAGCTCTAGCTTACATGGAGGAGCCTGTTATGTCTTTCTTGCCTCTTTTGGACACCAGGCAGCAGAGAGCCCAGCCAACAGGCCCAGGCTCCTGTGGGGTGATTAAAGAGGTACCTGGGTTGTTGGGGAGTGACATATAGAGCTGGGGCACAGCGTTTGAACACAGAGCTTCAGGTTTGGCCCCTGGATGTGGTGGCCCCCAGAACCCTGGGGGTAGGCAGAAAGCAATAAATAAAATGGAAAAAAAATTGGTGCCAGAGTGATAGTGCAGTGGTAGGGTGCTTGCCTGGCATAAATCTGTATTCAATCCCCAGCATCCCATATGGTCCCAGGGCCTGCCAGGAATAATAATTCCTGAGCACAGAGCCTGGAGTAACCCCTGAGTATTTCCAGGTGTGCCCCACCAAAAAAAAAAGAAAGAAAGAAAGAAAGAAAGAAAGAAAGAAAGAAAGAAAGAAAGAAAGAAAGAAAGAAAGAAAGAAAGAAAGAAAGAAAGAAAGAAAGAAAGAAAGAAAGAAAGAAAGAAAGAAAGAAAGAAAGAAAGAAAGAAAGAAAGAAAGAAAAAATAAGTTCCTGGATCTCTGGGTTTTAGGAGCCTGTTTCCAGCCACCAACATTGTGTCCCCATCCCTGGCACCGAGCAAGGAAGCCTGGTTGTGGGAAGGGCCTACTCGGGCTAAGAGCTCCCTATAACCTTTCACCTCTCCTCTGGCCCCCACAGAGGCAGCCCTCCAAGCTCTCCACCCCTGAGTACACAGTGGAGCTGAAGGGAGCCTTGCTCTCCTGGGCCCCCAAAGACAAATCCAGCAAGAAGAATGTGTTGGAGGTGAGTGGGGTCAGGGGGGTGGAGAAGAGACTGTCCTGAGCCAGCTCCTCACCAGGAAGACCTCAAAGTAGGAGAGCTGAAATTCAGGGCACAGGGGACCATCCTCACCATCTTCATTTCATAAGTTGTAGCTCCCATGCTGGGCTGCAGGGACAGGGCGAGCAATGAGTGTCTTTGGGGACTGCACTGATGGAGACTGAGAAATCTTCTGTGTCTGTTGACACTGTAGGTGCAGCCTTGCTCAGGGAGCTGCCTAGGGTGTGGACTGGCTGGGCAGAGAGGAGCAAACAGGGTCTAAGCAAGGCCGCTGGTATTTCACCAAGCTATACCAGCCACCAGCCACCTGCTGTTTTTATTTTTTTTCCAAGCTCCTCTCAACCCAATCCTCAAAGTTCTGATGCAGCTACAACAGTGATGTATATAGGTGAAGAACTGGAAAGAGAGAGTACTGAGGGAAAGATACTCGCCTTCTATGAGGTCAGCCACTGATCCTGAGGACCAGCTTGGATCCTGGCACCATGTGGTCCCCCAGCATCTCTGGATGTAGTCCTAGAGGCCCCGGAGTACTGCAGGGGTGACCTGGGAAACCCTGACACTGTAGGACTTGAGCAGTTTCTTATCCCCCAGCCTCCACTGAGCCACTGGACAAGAACCCCTGGTATGGCCTCCTGGGCTTCCTAAGTACTACTTGGTGGGTAATCCCCTGAAAAAGAAAAAGATAAAACCACATAGGTCAGCAGAGGGAAATGAAAAGGCCATGCAGAGTAAGTCAGAAAAAGGGTACAGTGGAGGGCCCGGAGAGATAGCACAGCAGTGTTTGCCATGCAAGCAGCCGATCCAGGACCTAAGGTGGTTGGTTCGAATCTCGGTGTCCCATATGGTCCCCCATGCCTGCCAAGAGCTATTTCTGAGCAGATAGCCAGGAGGAACCCCTGAGCACCTCTGGGTGTGGCCCAAAAACAAAAACAAAAACAAAAAAAGGGTACAGTGGAGAGAAAAGGGGGGGGTGCAGATAGATGCATCACAGGTGCCAGGAAATATTCCTGGTCTGACCTGGAAGAACATCCTTCCAGTGGGTCCTAGCAGTGTCACTTCCCACAGTGTCCCTGAATCTTGTGGTCCCTAAAGGAAGGGTTTCTGAAGTTACCAAGGTGGCTGCACATTGTTATTATATATGAGGAACTGACAAGTAGGTACCAATTTTATTTTAATTGAGGCAAGAAATAATAGGGGAAGGGAGGATGCAAAGGGTTATGCTCTGGGACTGGGGACAAGGTTCTTGGCAGAGCAGTGACACTGAATTTGAGCTCTGAAAGTTTCCCCTTGGATAAATCTTTTTGTATTTGGTGCCACAATTGGCTGTGCTCAAGGCTTGCTCCTGGCTCTGAGCTCAGGGATCATTCCTGGTAGTTTTGAGGGACCCTACGAGGTGCTGGGGATCTAAATCGGGTTGGTGGCTTGCTAGGTGAGTGTCCTACCTACTGTACTATCTCTTCAGCCCTGAAACTTTTCTGTGTGTGTGAGTGTGTGTGTGTGTTTTGCTTGTTTGTTTTATGGGCCACATCCGGCTCAGGGATTACTCCTGGCTCTGCACTCAGAAATCACTCCTGGCAGGTTCAGGGGGCCATATGGGATGCTGGAGATCGAGCCCAGGTCTGTCCCAGGTTGGCAGCATGTAAGGCAATTACCCTACTGCTGTGCTATCTCTACAGTCTCTTTTCTTTATATTCTTGGTGGTGCCAGGACTATAACTCAGGGCTCAGATGCTTACAAGGCAAGGAAACCTCTGCTCCAGACTCCTCCCTCTTGACTTATTGTTTACTTTCAGGTTCTTCCTCCTCCCTGCCTCTTCCTTTGCTCCTATTGCTGTGTTAGGGTTGTGATACACACACCAGGGATTCCAGACAACAGAACTGACAGGACTATGCTTGGGTGGCCAGGGAAGGGACTTGGGGCCCTTGTCCAGCCAGACAGCTTTTCCTAGCTCTGGAGGGGAGAGTGTTCCCCAGCACCCACACGTGTGTGTGTGTGTGTGTGTGTGTGTGTGTGTGTGTGTGTGTGTGTGTGTGTGTGTGTGTGTGTTGGAGGATGCACTTGTTTTCTCTGGGTCAGTCAGACTCTTTTCTTTGCTGTCCACACAAGTTCGCTGGCCAGTGCTCCAGGGAGGAGCTTAGTCTGTGGCTCAGGAGATGGAAGGGCTCAGGAAAATGTGTCCCTGACACAGGCCTTGAAGGGCTGGGCTACATTGACATCCTTACAAGCTGTGTGTCCACAAAGAAACTTCTAGAAACCTGTCCTGCCCGTTTTTCCTTCATACTAAAAACAGGCTTCTTTTTCTCTTTGACTTTTTTCATGTGCTTTTGGGCCACACCCAATGTGCTCAGAGGTTACTCCCTGGCTCTGCACTCAGGAATCATTTCTGGTGGGGTTCAGGGAACCATCTGGGGAGCCAGGAATCAAACCCAGATAGGTCGCGTGCAAGGCAAGTGTCTTATCCACTGTGCTGTCTCTCCGGCCCCCACAGTGAGGCTTTAATGAGGCAGAATATCTGGCCTGGGGTAATACCCCTGGTCCTGCAGCATCCTGGAGTGTGGGGGAGTAGAAAGAGATCACCCCTGCTTGAAATGACTCTTCATCTGTGTCCCTCCAGCTGCGGAGCCGAGATGGCTCTGAATACCTGATCCAGCATGACTCAGAGGCCATCATCAGTAACTGGCACAAGGCTATTGCCCAAGGCATCCAGGAGCTGGTAAGCAAACCTGAGGGGGTGGTTGGGTTCAGGAGCCGAAGCTATGCAGGGCAGAGGTGCCTTATCTGTGAGGACTGGGGTCCTCTCAGGCTCTGGTGCTCCTCAGGAACCCTCCCTGTACATGAGCTGCTAAAACAGAGGCCAGCCTCCAGGAGCAAGTCCCCTCCAGTTTACCAGGGTCCTCTAGAAGACTGTCCAGTTTCAGGGGAGGGGAGACAGACCAAAAGTCAGGTATTAGAGAAATAGGACAGGGTGAAACTAGAAAATAGTCTTTTCAGACATTGAAGAGTCTACCCCTTTTCAGTCTGGATTAACAAATAAATACACAGTAAAAATGAACAGACACCCCCACCACCACCAAGCCATTCACCTGAAAAACGATCTGGGACTTATTTTGGGTGGGGGTGGTGTGTAGGCCACATCTGGTGGCGCTAAGGGGTTACTCCTGACTCTGCTCAGAAATCACTCCTGGCAGGCTTAGGATACTTGGGATAGAACCTGCGTCTGCCACATGCAAGGCAAGCACCCAACCATTGTGCTATTTTTTTTTTTTGTTTTTTTTTGTTTTTTTTTTGTTTTTTTTTTGTTTTTTTGGGCCACACCCAGTAACGCTCAGGGGTTACTCCTGGCTATGTGCTCAGAAGTTGCTCCTGGCTTGGGGGACCATATGGGACACCGGGGGATCAAACCGCGGTCCGTCCAAGGCTAGCGCAGGCAAGGCAGGCACCTTACCTTTAGCGCCACCGCCCGGCCCCAACCATTGTGCTATTGCCCCAGCCCTCAACCTGGGACTTTTTGGACCTTAGTTTCCTGAGACCCCACAGTGGCTGCCAGTGACTGGCCATATTCATAGAGGTAGAACTCTAGGTCTAAGGAGGTAATTAATGCTGGCCCATGACCCAGCAAGAAAACTCCCTGAGCTAGGGAGGTTCCCCCAGGGCAGGTGAAAGACATAAACCAACTGTTCTAGGAAGGAGAAAACTTTCTGCTGGGGAGTGATCCCAGAAGGACATTTGGGGCCCCTCACATCCTCTGTAAAACCCCTCAGCCGGCCCTAAGCTCTACCTCTCCTGAAATCCTGTTTCTCCAGTCTGCAGACCTCCCGCCCGAGGAGGACCACCGGGAGAGCAGCCCAGTGGCGGACTTCGGGTCTAGTGAGCACTTGGGGAGCTGGAGAGAAAAGGAGGAGCAGCAGAGTGCAGGTGTGGGCGGGGCACGGGACATCAGGGGTGTGGGCAGGGGTGGGGTGGGGTGCAACCCCATCCCCTGGGGCTCCAACTGAGCCCCGTGTGCATTTCCTGGGGACAGCTGGCCTCGCCCTGGGCCCCGGAGGCCTGGAAAGCGACCTACACCGAGTCCGGCTCAAGCTGCGCAAGTTCCTGCAGAGGCGGCCCACGCTGCAGGCTCTCCGGGAGAAGGGCTACATCAAAGGTACCCGAAAGGGGCGCAGGTCGGTGGGGAATGGGGTACACGGTACATGGTACACGATGCATGGTACATGGTGCACGGGACAGTGTGCGCTGAGCCGCCTCTCCCCCAGACCAGGTATTCGGGTGTCCACTAGCCGAGCTGTGCGAGCGCGAGAAGAGCCCGGTGCCACGCTTCGTGCAGCAGTGCATCCGGACGGTGGAGGCCCGAGGTAGGCCTTTCTTCGGGTGCCCAGGGGGTGTTGGGTGGTGTCGAGCAGGACCCTTGGGGTGGGGGGAAATCAGCCAAATCTGTGCCTCCTCCCCACCCCATCACTACCCAGGCTTGGACATCGATGGGCTGTACCGCATCAGCGGGAACCTCGCCACCATCCAGAAGCTGCGCTATAAGGTGGACCACGGTGAGGCCCGCCCCTCCCCACGCCACACAACACCCCCAGGGCCTCAAGGAAGGGGTGCTAAGTCTCCCCCCTATTTACCTCCCCATCTCCGGCAGATGAGAAGCTGGACCTGGACGATGGGCGCTGGGAGGATGTCCACGTCATCACTGGAGCCCTGAAACTCTTCTTCCGAGAGCTGCCTGAACCTCTTTTCCCCTTCTCGCACTTTCGACAGTTCATCTCGGCCATCAGTGAGCTTGCAGGGGAGAGGAGGGGTGGGCAGGGGTCGGACTGGGTAGGCAGGGATGAGAGGAGAGTAGCCCTCGAGGGCTAAGGGAGCCAGGCGTGTGCAGGTCACAGGAGGGTGGTGTGGTCAGTGGAGGTGAGCAGATAGGAATGAGGCCGGGTTGGAGGTGCAGGGGTGAAGCTGCCCACCCCAGACACCCTCCAGAGTCCATCAGCGCCTAATGCATCTTCTCTTGCATCTGCAGAGCTGCAGGACCAGGCTCAACGCAGCCGCTGTATGCGCGACCTGGTGCGCTCCCTGCCAGCCCCTAACCACGATACGCTCCGGCTGCTCTTCCAGCACCTGTGCAGGTGAGGAGGGCAGCGGGGACTCAGAGAGGGGGCATCTGTCAGGACCCTCATTCCCTCCACACTCACCCCTACGCGGCTCACCCCTTCCCCCAGGGTGATCGAGCACGGGGAGGAGAACCGCATGTCGGTACAGAGCGTGGCCATCGTGTTCGGGCCCACGCTGCTGCGGCCCGAGACGGAGGAAGGCAGCATGCCAATGACCATGGTGTTCCAGAACCAGGTGGTGGAGTTCATCCTGCATCAGTGTGCTGACATCTTCAGGCCGCACTGACCTCGGCCAACCCGCTCCCGAGCCCCTGCGTCCAGAGGTGGCGGGACTCTGCCCTGCTCTGGCCCCCTGGTCGTGTGGATATGGTGACTCCTGGCAAGACAGTTTGCAGAGATGTGACTTTTTTTTTCCCCTCTCCTCTGCCTGGCCATTTGGGGATGGGTCACCACGGGGATGCCTTTTACGGCATCGCCATCTGCTGGGCATATTCGAGAAGGCGCGTGGCAAGAGGAATGTTGGTCTCCTGGAGAGCGTCTGGCATCCTGTGTCACCTGCCTGTCACCTGGTAGCCACAGACAATTCCCCTCCCTGGAAATGGGACTGGACCTCGTCTCAGGTGTGCACCCACCTCCACTGGCTGGATGTGGGGTTCCAGGCCTCTCCACTAAACCTGAACCCTCCAGAACAGTTGGTGTTCTGTGCGAGGGTTGTTTCTAGTCCCAGCTGTGTATCCCACACTTCCCACTGTACAGAGAACACTGACACTTTGAACAAAGTGACTTGCCCGCCTGGGAGTTCATATGCACAACGTCAATCAGCACCTCAGTTTTGGTCAGTTTCTGAAGTGTGAATGAATCCAGTTCCCTTAGCCAACACCCCATTACCTGCCCATTACCCCACCCAAGCCCAGTAAGGGCATACAGGTAAAGAAGTGAAGGACAGATGGGGCCGGAGAGATAGCACAGCGATAGGGCATTTGCCTTGCAGTGGCCAACCCCAGACGGACCCCAGTTCAATTCCCGGCATCCCATATTATCTCCCCCAAGCCTGCCAGGAATGATTTCTAAGCGCAGAGGTAGGAATAACCCCTGAGCGCATCAGGTGTGACCCAAACCTCCTCTTTCCCCCAAAAGAAGTGAAGGACAGGGCTGGAGCAATAGTACAGCAGATAGGCATTTGCCTTGCATGCAGCCAACCCAGGTTTGATCCCTGGCATCCCTCATGGTTCTCTGAGCCTGCCAGGAGTAATTTCTGAGTGTTGCCAGGTGTGGACCAACTCTCCTGCCCCCTGCTCATCTGAGTCAGGGGTTCCCTGAGTGAGAAGAGGCTGCCCAGTGTTTTTGGTGGGTTAAGGCCCCAGCAGAATCCCCCCACTCCTGTATACCTTGTCATCCCATATGACTACTTAGCCAGAAGCTGGGAGGAGGGAGTGGGCACAGCTCAGGCTGGGAAGGGTGAACCCACTTCCCTCCTCGGACATCACCTCACCCCCTGCATCTTGGGCCCTGTGGACAAACTGCAATGCCAAGTATTTATTGGGGGTGTCTGGGCCAGGACAAGCCTTGCCCCTAGATTTCCCCCTATTTCTCACAACCTTTCTGTGGGCCAGGCAGGGTGTGGCCAGGGAGTGGGTGGGAAAATACAGCAAAGACCTCAGACCCTCCCCTCTGTGACTCAGTCAGAGGTCAAACAAGCTGCTGTTAATAAAGATGTTCTCTGAAACTCATTTTCCGCGTGGCCTGACATCAGGCTCACTCAAATGCTCCTTCTGCCTCAGCCTGTGCCCAAGTATGGCATGAGCTACCCCCCCCCCCAGCTCTGCTACTAGCCTGCCCCCTTCTCACCCCAACCCCAGAGCCAACGGGTTCCTAAACAGTTAGTGCCTTTCTGTGACACTTCAGTGCCTGAGAACAAACTGCACCTGTCTTCTGCTTCCTGCTCACCCCAGAGGACCTGAGATAGTTTGTGGGGAGAGTTCTGCCTATCAGGATATAGTCTGAAGGGAAACTCCTAGGACAGAAGGGAGTCCCATAGATTACTTGTCCCATGGGAAGAGGCACTGAGAAAGTCCAGGGCAGAGTCTTCTAAAGTAAAGGCCCACTGCAGAACCTCACCCAACCACCCACCAGGCCAAAGGGCAACACTGGATAGTGTCAGCTCTCATCTAGCTGACACTGTTTATACCCAAGGATATGACTCTAGTCCCCCAGGGACCAGAGATGCTGCTGCAGAAGCCTCATGTGGGCCAAGCCCTGAAGAAGGCGAAGGCATAGGCAGGGCTGGGCGGTGCTCGCAAGAGTTCCAGGCTGGATCCTCACACCACACTGCACTGCCTGATTCCCATTAAGAGAAACAAAAAGAACAGCTATAGCTGAGGAGAGAGCAAGAGTGGGAGAAGGCAGGTCTCGTGCATGAGGTTCCTTCTCTGTACCTCAGGCTCTCCAACGCTGCTGGAATGTGAGTGATGTGGCCTGGTGATCCCCAAACACTGAGGGGGCCTGAGCAGTGCCATTCCTGACCCTGGCCCACACACTTTTAGGAGTGAATCTGTTTTTTGTTTGTTTGTTTGTTTGTTTTGTTTCTTGGGTGTTTTTTATTTGTTTTTTGTTTTTTAGAGAAAAAGGAGGTGCAGAGGGATACACATTGGGTAGGGTATTTGCCTGTCACATCTCGAACCTGGGTTCAATTCCCGGCATCCCGTATGGTCCCTTAGAATAAGGAGTGATTTTTTTTTTTTTTTTTTGGTTTTTCAGGCCACACCCGTTTGATGCTCAGGAGTTACTCCTGGCTAAGAGCTCAGAAATTGGCCCTGGCTTGGGGGGACCATATGGGATGCCGGGGATCGAACCACGGTCCTTCCTTGGCTAGCGCTTACAAGGCAGACACCTTACCTCTAGCGCCACCTCACCGGCCCCAGAATAAGGAGTGATTCTTGAGCACAGAGCCAGGGGTGAGCTTTGAGCACTGAGTGTGGCCCAAAACTAAATTTTTTAAAAGGTGGGGACTAGTGAGATAGCCCCCAAAGGGTAGGAACATATGTTCTGGCCAAGTTCAATCCCAGCATGCACAGCTCCTGAGTACCACTAGGTATGGTCCTGGTGACTCCTAGCACCAGCTTCACCAAGCACCCAGCCATCAGGCCTGTCAGTACTCCCCTGGACTTCTACACACTGCTGGAGAGACCCCCAAAACAAGACAGAAAGAAGAAGGGCCAGAGTAATAGCACAGTGGCTGGGCATTTGCCTTGCATGCAGCTGACTCAGGATGAACCTGGGTTCAGTTCCTGGCATCCTATATGGTCCCCCAAGCCTGCCAGGAGCAATTTCTGAGCATAGAGCTAGGTATGACCCCTGAGTGTCACCCGGTATGGCCTAATGCCCCACCCCAAAGAAACTGCTTTATGGGGCCGAAGAATAACATAGTAGCAGGGTGTTTGCCTTGCACACAGCTGACCCAGGACAGACCTGGGTTCAATCCCCAGCATCCCATGTGGTCTCCCAAGCCTGCCAGGAGCAATTTCTGAGTGCAGAGCCAGTAGTAACTCCTGAACACCGAAAGGTGTGCCCCCCCCCAAAAAAAAGAACAAATAGGAACACACTAGGTCAGAAGTTATGGGAAGGGCCTGTGCAATGACCCTGAAGCAGAGGGTTGTGGGGAGCACAAAATCCAAGGTTGCTGTGACAAGAAGCCAATGGCTCATGGAAGGTAATGAGAAGAGGAAGATAGGGGACAGATATGCACCCACTTAAGGGACACAATGGTTGGGGCTCATGGTGGCATCCTTGCTCACTAAATCAAGCAGGCAGACCCTACAAAAGAAACAACTTTTGTTTTAGTTTGCTTTTTTTTTTTTTTTTTTTTGGTTTTTGGGTCACACCCAGCAGTGCTCAGGAGCTACTTCTGGCTCCATGCTCAGAAATCACTCCTGGCAGGCTCAGGGGACCACATAGGATGCTGGGATTCGAACCATCATCCTTCTGCATGCAAGACAAACACCTTACCTCTATGCTATCTCTCCGGCCCCTAGTTTGCTTTTTGTTTGTTTGTTTGTTTGGGGGCAACATCCAGTAGTGCTCAGGACTTATTCCTGGCTCTATGCTCAGGAATCACTCCTGGTGGGATCAGGGGACCCTATGGGATGCCGGGGATCGAACCTAGGGAGGCCATGTGTAAGGCAAATGCACTACCTGCTATGCTATTGCTCTGACCAGGGAAGATCTTTTTTTTTTTTTAATCTTTCTAAATTTTTCTGATTTTTTTTATTAAATTCTTTATTTAAACAACAGGATTACAAACATTATAGTTGGGTTTCAGTCACAAACAGAACACCCCCCTCACCAGTGCAACATTCCCACTCCCAATGCCCCCCTCCCTCCTTCACATTCCCTGCCTGTATTTGAGACAGGCATTCTACTACAGTTATATTTTTTAAGTTCAGTAAGCTGGGTTTTTTTTTTTTTTCTTTTCTAAAGGATAAGTGTTAAAAAAAAAAACAGTGAAGGTGTGAAAGTGGCAATCGCCTTTGTTTGCATAGGCCCAGCAAAATATGGGAAAAATGGAAAAAAAATCCTTGGCCTGATTACAAGGAGGCCTCACCCCTGAAGTTCATTGGTATAAGATCGACTCTGGGCCGAGGCATACCAGTCTGTCCAACCCCTGAGTTGATTTTTTTAATTATAAACTGTGGTTTACCAAGTTGTTCATTATACAGTTGTTTCAGGCTTTAAGTGTTCAAACACCACCAGTGTGACCTTCCCTTGACCTGTGTCCCTTAGTTTACCATTTGTTTCATATCTACAAATCCTGCACCATGCGGCCATGCCTCAATATTTCATAGTAGTGTCAGCCTTGTAGTATCCCAGGAAATCCGGTGGGAAAGTTGCATAGAAGATCACCAAACTCACTCCAACACCACAACTAGCACCAACACAGTCCAGTAAGTCCTTAGACATGGACTTTAGTAACACCATGGAGAGATAGAACCGTTACTTCAAATTGAGCCTTGTTGATCTCTAAGTTTTGAGAATTCCATTTGCCTTGTGTTGTACCAAACACCAGGCAGGGGCTGGAGTGATAGCACAGCGGTAGGGTATTTGCCTTGCACATGGCTGACCTGGGACGGACCTGGGTTTGATTCCCAACATTCTGAGCACAGAGCCTGGAGTGCTGCAGAGAGTGCACCCCCCCCAAAAAAAAACCAACAATAAAAGAAAAACCACCCCACTATGCAATAAATGTGTTCATGCCTGGAAGGGGGCAAGTTAATGTGGTGGATGGGAGATTGAGGACACTGGTGAAGAGAAGGTCGCACTAGTGGTAGGATTGGTGTTGGTATATTGAATGCCTGAAACAACTGTGTGGTGAACAACTTGATACATTGTGGTGTTATGATGAAAACATTTTTAATAAAAATATTTTTTTGTTTGTTTGTTTTTGGGCCACACCTGGCGGTGCTCAGGGGTTACTCCTGGCTGTCTGCTCAGAAATAGCTCCTGGCAGGCACGGGCGACCATATGGGACACCGGGATTCGAACCAACCACCTTTGGTCTTGGATAGGCTGCTTGCAAGGCAAACGCCGCTGTGCTATCTCTCCGGGCCCTAATAAAAATATTTTTAAAGGAAAGAGAGGAGGAGACCATGTAGCCCAGGCTAAGAAGATGAGTCCAAGGGTCTTGTACAGGCTCTGCATGCAGGATTCCAGAGTTTGATCCCCAGAACTTCATGGTTCCCAGAGCATGGAAGTGGGAGTAGCACCCTAACCCCACCAGGTATGCCTCTGCCCCACTCCCCAAATGCATAAGAAAGTTTCCAGATTTTCATGTTTGTTTTTTTTTTTTTAATCAGGAGGAGTTTTGGAGCTCAGATATTCTTCCTTGTAGCCTGCAAGAAAGATACCTGGATCCCCACCCCAGTTCTTCCATGCCCCTGCCAGAGGACTTGTGGGGTATCCTGGCTTCCCCACTTGGAAAAAAAGAAATGCCAAAAGCAGTGCCAACATCACAGGGAGCCGTGAGGATTGTGGAAGATAACCCTCCCAGTCCCCAGAGAAAGTCTGGCAGAGTCAACCCTTGGCAAATGCACTGGGCCTCTCATCTCCTGGTTTCTGCGTAGCAGAGACATGGACCTCCTAGCAGTTTTGCAAAAATATTTCATTCCTTCCTACTCCAGGACCTTTGTATGTGCTGTCCTTCTCCATGTTTCTTGACTTCCTTGGCCTCCCCACTTTGAACATCCTGTGCAGGTAACTCTTCTCGGGCAGCTCCCCCAAAGCCCTGCCAGTTCAACTCTCCTATTGCACTCCAATGGAGACGCAGCCACTTCTCTGTCACACCCTGACAATTTAATGCCGCCTGTCTGGCACCTCACATCGCACCTGGCCTACCACAGGATAAACACTTGCAAACAAGCCAATACATGTGGAGGGCAAGCAGCAGAGTTCAGAGTTCACTGAACTACTGAACAGTAGTCCCAGCACTACTGTTTTCTATCTGATTCCTCAGTTAGTCAGATGAGGGAGCTCATACTTATCAGCAAAGCTAGGGTGCTGGCACTCCTGCAGAAAGGGCCCGACAGTAAAAGGAGCCATGTGCAGGAATCCAAGACAGGAATTCAATTGTGACCCTTTCTAATCTTCGTGCCTTGGTCTGAGGCTGGACCTGTGCTCTGGGGTGAGACATCCCCAAGTGTCCCAGATAAACTTCTAGGGTCCAGGGGAATGTCTGGTGGGCATGGCAGAACAAGCCTGTAACCTTTCCCCGGACCCCAAAACAGCCTTTATATAGGGAGGTGAGGTATCTAGGGTTTATACCTGGTAGGACTCAGTGAACCATGAGGAGCCAGGGGTCAAACTGGGAACGACAAGGGCACAGCAAATGCTTCAGCCTCTTGCTATCTCTGGCCCCAAAGCATCTTTGATTCAAGCCCGCAGCCTGAGCACCAGCCTGAGCACCTCCTAGGGGTGGGGGCAGAGCCTCAGAGGTGGAAAAAGGCCCTCCTTAGGCTAGTTTCGAACCCAACCCAACTCGATGGGGACTAGGGGCTATCACCCCTTTGCCTGGGGCTTCTGAGCCAGTAGGCAGCTTTCCTGCCCTTCCTACCACCAGGGGGCACTAGTTCCTGCTGAGCAGGTGTGCTGGACAGATGTGCTGTTATTATTCTTTGTGTATGTTTTTGTTTGGGGGCCACACCCAGCTGTGTTCAGAGGTTACTCCTGGCTCTGCACTCAGGAGTTACTCCAGGAGATGCTCAGGGGACCATATGGGATGCCAGGGATAGAACCCGGGTAGGCTAGGTGCAAGACAAACTTACCCACTGTACTTTCACTCCAGTTGCTGTGCTATTATTCTTGTCATAAACTTGAAGTTTTGTGAGAAGTGTTGACTCACAAGTGTGGTGTGACCCAACCCCCAGCTCTTCCAAGTGGTAAGGGAGTTTCTGTAACCTGAGCACGTCAGAAGAACCAGGTGCCTTGATCCAGACTGAGAACTTACTGATTTTTCCGATGGGAAATCAGGGATGGAATTCAGGGTCCTGCGTGAGAGCTATATAGGTTCTGAGCCATTTGCCTGACCCTGAGATGTCTCCTCTTTTATTTCGGCACATGCTCCACTGCGAGTCTCGTGTATGAGTCCCTGGCATTCACCACACGTGAAGCAGCAGACAGCCACCTCCACAATCAAGACACGGAACTGCGCCATCACCCTAAAAGGAAACCCTTATGCTGCCTCTTTCCACTCCTCCACACTCCGCGACTGCCCCTGTCTACACTCCATCTCTAGAACCGTACTTTCTGAGAGCACTCTACTGGGACGATTTGGAAGTGGGTCACCTTTGAGATGGGCTCTCCACACCCCACAGAGCACCCACCCTCAGAGCTGCTCAGGCTTTCCTGAACAGCAGCAATGCATCATTGTTGCAGTGCCTGGGACCAAACCCTTGGCCTCTAATGTACTTTCCCACTGGCCACGCTGGGAACCTTGCCTGACCCCCACAGACAGATCTATTAAGAGATTTGGGCTGAAGTGGTAGCACAGCGGTAGGACATTTTCTTTGCATGCAGCTGACCCAGGACAGATCCAGGTTTGAGCCCCGGCATCCCATATGGTCCCCCTGAGCCTGCCAGGAGCGATTTCTGAGCTCAGAGTCAAGAGTAATCCTGAGTGCTGCAGGGTGTGACCCAAAACCAAACCAAAACAAAAACAGAGATGGTCCTGGCTGTGGATGGAGAGAAGGAGGGAGGGAGGTTAGGAGGCTGCAGGTGAATTAGATGTACCTAATGGAGCCGCATCATCTCCCTATAGATAAAAGACTCCAACACAGTCAGACCCTGGCATTAGCTTCAAATAATAGCCATTGCACTGGCCATGCAGAGGTGTCAGTAGAGGGCGCCAGAGGCCTTTTACACAGGGGCACTTCTTACTAATAAGTTCTTAGGTTTCCAGGGAACTTTGGACCACTGTATGCACTGGCCAAGAAAACCCTGGAGTCTTGATCCCCTTGAATGGACCTCACCTGAGCTGACAACATGGAATGGGAGAGGAGGCAAGGTGAGGTCTGGACCTGAGGTGAGGATAAGGGGGACGGACCCCTGTGAGCTCAACTCTTTGGCCTTGGCACCTCCGCCTGAACATCCTCACCCATGCCAACAACCACCCTCACTTCTCCCAGAAGTCCATGCGAACCGGACTCTCCCTCAGCCTCTCCCCGCCTCTGCACAATGCCCATCCCAAGGCCCACTCAGGCCTTCCCAGGCAGCTGAAATCTTAGGGCGGGAGCCTCTGCCTGCCCTGGGACCTAGAAGGGAAGCTGCTTCCAGGGGCTCTGCTCCCTCACTTGGTGGGACACTGCCAAACAGCCAGCACTCTCTTCAGAACCTGTGCCAGTCTGGCACCTGCCAACCTGGCATGATTTTGCCCTCCACCCCCTCCAGGTCACAGGCCTCCTGGCTTGTTCCACCCCTCAGCTGCCTAGGGAGGCCTGACTGCCACACATACCAGCAACTTCCCGCCTCCATATCCGGCTCCTGCCTATTTCTTTGCCCCCAGTCTTTGCTTTCCTTTCTACATATTCAAGAATCACTCCTGGCAGTGCTCAGGGGGACTAGGTCTCTTTCTCAAGCTCCAGGTCTGCTGCTCCAGGAAGCCTTCTCTGATGCTTAGCATACAGAAAAGAGTAAATTCACACCCTTGGTTCTCCCACTACAATTGTCCCCATGTGATTCCACTAGAGGATTTTCCTAACATGGCCTCAGAAGACCTGATCATTTGAAGTTTACACACTTGCCTCCCCAGGGACTTCTCGTGGATTCTCATGGCACTGGCATGCAGCAAAGTTGGAATAAATGAAGGGATATTGATACCTCATTGAAAACCTCTTTCTCCCACCTGCCTCTGCCCTTCTGCCTTTAATCATTCAGTTTTCTTAGGGATCTCACTGGGTTTTCCTTCCCCTGCTGACCTGTCGGGCTGGCCTCCATGTCCCTCCATCCCCAGACCCTTGGCAGGGCTCTCTCTGCCCCTTTCCTTGGCACATTCACCCATGCCAACAGCCCCACACCGCCTCCAGCCTAGAATCCTGCGAGCCATGCATACCTGGAGCCCTTATCTGTGTTCCGCGGTCTCCCATCTAGGCAGGCATCTTATCTGACTGCTGTGCCTGGCACTCATACTTGCCCAGTAAATATTTGTGAGATGAAGGAGGAATAAATGAATGAGGGACCAGAGCTCAATGGGCTGTGTGCGTACGTGGCATGCAACAATCCCAACTTCTATCCCCGGCATCATGTGGTCCCTTGAGACTGCCAGGTATGGGCCAGAAGCCAAAAATAAAAGTTTAATTTCTGTTAAATTTAAAGAAGGATGGGGACACATCAAGGCTTCACATAGCTCATGAATCCTGTCATTACCTCCCCTCCTTACTTTCAGCTTCTTCAGGCCTGCTCATTTCTCTCCTCTCAGAGCACGAGAACGGACATGCGGGTCACTATGACCCTCTTTGACTCTCTTTCCACACCAGTCAGCCACAGTGGCCAGCCCCGGCCTCCCCAGCTCAATCCCTGGCACACGCCTATGTTAGATTATCTAACAGATCTAAACTTGGGGCCTTTCCCTTTCTTCTTGCTTTAATCCACATTTCATGTCACAGGAACCATTTTGCTGAAATATCCATTTTGTTCTGTCAAACTCAACTGAAAACCCCATTTCAGGAGCCTGAGTGATAGCAAGGGTGTTGGCCTTGCAATGGCTGACCCAGATTCGATCTCTGTCATCCCCAAGCCTGGTCCCCCAAGCCTACCAGGAGTAACCCCTTAGCACCACTGAATGTGGTAAAAACAAAACAAAACAAAAACATTGTAGGGCTGGGGTCATGATTAAGAGGTGACCCAAACACCCTTACATGGCATGTGTGAGTGCTGGGGTTTGAGGCCCTGGCAACATACCCAGAAAAGAAAAGGCAAAACCAAACGATGGCATCCTCACTGCCTACGTTTGTTTCCTGAAGCATCATGGCTTCCCACAGTACAGTGGGTGGCTGAGGGCCACCATGACACGAGACACTAGGGCAAAGGGCACATGGGGGTGATAATTAACACCAAGCTATGAAGGAAGAGCAGTAAGAATGTTTCTAAATCTCTGCACTCTCTGAAGACATCAGTGAGACTCTCCTTTTGGTACTAGAATGTCCTTGTTCCTCATTCTCTCCCACTGTTTGCTCAGGCTAACACAGCTCTGGGACCACACAGTAGGCCACAAGTCTAAGCTTGGTCTTTTCTTTTTGGTTTTGGGCCACACCCTGTGGTGCTCAGGAGTTACTTTTGGGTCTGCACTCAAGAATTACTCCTGAATGGTTCAGGGACCATATGGGATTTGGGGAATTGAACCTGGGTCAACTATGCACAAGGCCTACGCCCTACCTGTTGTACTATGTCTCGGTCTGAACTATGTGGCTCGCTTTACCACAGCCTATGCTCGCACATGGCTTTTGCTTTTAGTTGTGCTCATCGTACTCAATTTATATATGTTTATTTGGAGTAATATATAGTGGATCTTCTATCTACAAAGGACCAACATCCAGAAGATACAAAGAACTCTTCCTTATCAGTAAAAATCTCCACTAAAGCATCAAGGCTGCGGGGACTTCATTCTCAATGTTTCTGGAGGTCACCAGGCCCACACTCACAGCCCACACTGCTAAGGCAGCTGAGCCTTCCCAGGCCCAAAAAGCGAGATGATTAAATACAGACATTAAGAAAATGAAAGTCTTGCTAGTGGGGCGTGGTTCCACAGTAAAGGCTGGCCTTGTACTCAGAGGGTTTGGGTTCAATCCCCTGCACCACAAAAGAAAGAGAAAAAGAAAATGAAAGTCTGTGTCCCAGGACTGCAGCACAGAGGTGGGGTCTGCCTTGCTAGTGCAAGACTGTGAGTCTGACCCCCATATACAAATTGCATGATGAGGTGTCATCATGAGAGCACTGCCCTCTGTGATCACTGGCACCAAGCCACAGTCTAGGCGGTGTGACCCGGAAACTAAAGGGTATGTGGTGACCCGGGTCACCACAACACCATCCCTAAAATGTGAAGGGAAGGAGAGGATGAGTTCCTTGAAGAAGGAGTTTCAGGCAGCCTTTTGGTACGCTGCCTTCTAGACTCACATCCTCAGGCCTGGCACCATGGCATCAGGAAGTCCAGTATGGTGATTGGGGGGGGGTCACAGATTTGGAAATCAGACAAACCTGACCTTGCCCCTAATATTGTAACTAGTCTTTGGGACTTTGCACAAATTAAGGAGCCTTCTAAGTTGCCACCTCCTGATTTCACTGTCACCATGGAAGGGGATGGAACCATCGGTGGAGTGGTGACACAAGAACATGTGACCAATGGAGCTTTCCAGTGCCTGCTGCTGGCTGCTTTTCGTACCTCTTTGCCCTTCTAAATGTTCATGCCCTTCCCCTGGAATGCCCACCCTACATTGAGCACCCATATGGTTAGCTCCGTCCCATCACAGCTAGCCCCGCCCCATAATGGCTAGCCCTGCTCCATCATTGTAGCTTTACCCCACTCATTCACCAGAAACAACATTGATTCCTGTAGAGGTTTTCGGGCTGGCCAGAAGAGGGTCTCATAGAAATGAACACGATGAAGTTCTCTGCTTCCTGGACACCTGACTCCCAAGAACATCAGAGATGCATCCTGCGTGAGGAGCCTCCTGCACCGCATCCACGAGACTGTTAGTGGGTAAGTGGCATGACATCAGCCTCAAAGGTTAGGGATGTCCCCAAGTCATCCCAGTTCCCTTTACCACCCTATATGGACAAGTCACTGGGGAGAGCCTCCAACCCCCAAACTTCTAGCTAACCTCTCTGTTATTTTGGTTTGGGAACCACACCCAGCAATGCTCAAGGTTTTCTCTTGGCTCTGGGTTCAGGAATCACTCTTGGTGGTGCTCAGGGACCATATGGGAGGCTGAGGATTGAGCCTGGGTAGGCCATGTGCAAGGCAAACAAATGCAATACTAGCTGTGCTATCGCTCTGGCCCCTATTGAATCTCTCAGTGGCGTCCAAGTCTCTGGGCTAGGCTCTGGCAGTGTGACATGGTGGCACTTTTTTTTTTTTAGACGTTTCCAAGCTGATGGCAGGATAGAGACAGGGACCATCCTCCAGATGGTCTGACAGTTCTCTGGACCCTTTCACATGTGGTAAATCGGATGTAATTCCTTAGCAAGATGAGCTGGGAACCCCCCCCTTTGAAATCTGTACAACCCCTCCAGGTGGTGGCACCAACTGTAGTGCCTACCTTCCCACACCCCAAATCCCTCCACCCCCAGAATATAGCTATTTAGGTAGTATGTAGTCTGGTCCATCAGCTCAGAGCACTTGAATTCAACTCTGAAAGGCAGAGTTGCCACCTAGGGCCAGAAACAATTAGGGTAAGACATAAAAAAAGCCAGAAATCCTGGCCTTGTCATGACTTGGGAACAGAGACCCCAGAGGAAACCCACAGTCTCTTCTGGTGTGGGCAGGAGAGGAGAAGGAGCCTGAAGGCAGATAGGGAAGTGGCATTGGATTTATTTGGGAGGGGGATCAGGGAAGACTTCATGGAGGAGGCTCATGTTTGGTTCCTGCTCAGTTGAGTCTTCCTACCACCCACGGGAACAGAAGTCCCTTGAGGGCAGGGCCCACACCATTTTTCTCCAAGGACACCCTCAGTACCATGAATAAAGGTGGAGCTGACTGCGTCATGGGTGGAGGTTGAGGAGGGGGGTGCTCAGTGGACAAAGGGCTGGTGGAGGGAGTCAGGGCAGGAGAGGGACAGCTGGGAGGATAGGCAGGGATTGGCCATGGGTGTGGTTGGAGGGACTAGAGAGCAGTGCTCAGGGTTCCCCACTCTATTAAGAGGCCCCACAGCCCACTGACACTTCTCACAATGGAAATCCTGCTCACCTGAATTCATCTGTCAGCACTAACCATCTACTTTGTGCTAAGCGTGATGGTGGAGCAAATGTGGGAAAGGAACCCTCCTGCCATACATCCACGCATGCTCCTCCAGCCATACATCTACGCATGCTCCTCCCATCATGCATCCACGCATGCGCTTTGCCTCTTTCACCCATGCTTCCACCCTTCAAGCATCCAGCCAGCCACCATATGCACCTCTTTCCTACTGTTCATCCATCACCTTCTATCCCTTCATCCCTGCTCCTGCCACATCCCTCCACCCCTTAACCGTCCTTTAATCTCAGAAACCCAGCAGCACCGCACAGCTCTCTTGAGCCAGAAATATCAGGGTCCTTTCTGCTTTCACTCCACACCCCATCATTCTGCCTGTGCTCACCAGAAAAATGATGCTGTCCAGTGCCCATTGAGGCAGAAGGCCCCAACACAGTCCCACACTGGGTCTTAGCAATCTACTGTTTCTCTGAAATATGGGGAGCCAGGAGGTTCTGCAGCCAGGAGAAAGAATTAGGAGTAGGCAAGGGTTGGGGTAGTGGTCGAGGGAGAGTGGGGGAGGATTGGTGGGCAAAGAGAAAGTGGGGGAGTCCAGTCAGGGATGGCAGGAGCCTGCTGAGAGAGAGGGCTGGAAGAATTAGCAAGCCAAATAAGGTGGGAACCTGGGGGCCCTCCTGTCAATTTTGAGAACAAGGTCTACTCTAGGGTGTGGCTCAGGGGTGGAGACAGGGTCATCTTTAGAGGAGGAGGTCAGGGGTCAAGGTGGAGAATGAGGCTGGGTGGGTATACCCCAGGAAGGTTGCACCCCAAAAATGAGGACAGGGTGGGGAGGTCAGGGGTACCATCCCTGGATGTGAGTGAAAGAGCTGCTCTGAATGTTCCAAAGAGTTGAGGGCTGAGGCAGAGAAACAAGAGAATGGTTTGGAAGCTCATGGGGTAGAGAAATCACCCACTTCCCAGTCCTGGGGTGCTTTCTCTCACAAAAACTATTGGGAAGTTTTGGGGGCCTGGGATGGAAATATGAAGGATACTGAGAAACATGCAAAAGAATTAGAGAGTGGCCAGGACCTGGGCCAGGATGGTGGGGGGGGGTGAAAAAGGATGTGGAGCTTGGGGGCACTGGTGGCAGAGGGCAGTATGGAGATAAAAAAGGTCCCAATGTGAGGAGATGACAGGCTTTTCTAGAACAGCCTAGAATTTTCTAAGGGTTAGAACTGAGACTGTTAGACCCATTAGAAGCATGAGTCCCCAAACTTCTCTGCCCCTCCCATTCAGCACATTTCCCCTGAACTGGGCAAACTCAGGTACAAGCAGCTGAAGGGCTCCCACCTCCTCACTTCTGGTCCTTTGCAGATAATCTCTGTGGGGATTATCTAACAATCCAGAAAGGATCTTCAATCATGAAAGGGCTGGTAGGAAGCCCAGGGTGCCCCTGGGTTAGCCAGCAGGCCCCTCAAGTTCTCCCCACCATGTGTACTATAGAGAAAGCAGGTGTTTCCCAGAGGGCCACGCTGCCTTATCTCTCTGTGTGTAGACAAGGCAGAGGGAAATGGGGGGCCCAGCCCTGGGCTGTCATTCTTGGCTGTAACTGAGCCACTAAGGGGGAGACGGGGACTTCGGGTTAAGGTCTAGAGAGCAACAGGACTGGCTGTCTCAGGGGGCATTCTGAGCACTTTACCCCTTTCCTTTCTCCAGAGTGGCTGGGAATAAGGCTACCCCTGGAATACAAAGGCTACAGGTCTCCCAACCCAGGTATTTGACAAATCCCACAAGGGATCAGTGGCCAAAACTGGAATTAAGGAGGCAATCAGAGCCTCATGGAGTTGGATAATCAGAAGCCCAGATACCCTCACATATTTGGCCCCTTCATGTGACCTGTGCCAAGGAAACCAGAATTTTTTTTTTCTGCTCAGAGGACCCTCCACTGGAACAATGGGCAATGTTTACAGTCCCAGTGGTCCCCATCTGACTGTGATCAACACATGGGGCAGGACCACTGGTCCAACTCCTGGGACCCCTCCCCACCCTGGTTGGGGTCCAATGCCAGTGCCCATTTTAGAGGAGAGAGTAGGGCCCACTCTGTAGCTGGCCTGCCTGACCTCTAGTAATCGATGCCATTCATCCATTCATCTTTCCATTTACCTACCAATCCACCCAATCATTCATCCACCAACCCAACAATCCATCCACCCACCCATCCACTCATTTATTTATCCACCCACACATACATATATCTATCCATCCACCCATCTGTCCACCCATTCATCCGTCTATCCATCCACCTATCCATCCATCCACTCATCCACCCACCCACTCAGCCAGCCACCAACTCAACCATCCACTCAAACAACCATCCATCCATATGGATGTCCATATGGATATCCATTTATCCATCCATATATCCATCCATCCATTTATTCACCCACCTGCATTACATTCCTCCATTTATCTATCTCCTAATCCCAAGAGCAGCTGTTCCCTGAAGGTTTTAAGTATTGGGGACCAGGCGACCACAATTCAGACACAACTCAGACTCCCATGAGCACAAATTCCATGGAGCCCACACTCTATAAGAAGAAAAATAAATGACAACAAAAAAGGAAACTTAGACCAGAAAGCCATGTGGGTGCATAGCCAGCCTATGTCCCCATCCCAGGCCACTGCGCTGAACACTCTGCTTGAGCTGAGTCAAGGACTCTGGAGAAAAACAGAGGGTCCAGGGAATTGAGCTTAGGTTTGCAATGTGCACGGCAAGTGCCCTACTCACTGTCTTGTCTCTCCAGCCCACTCTGTGCACAGTTGTAGCCATTGGCACAGCCCTGAGATGGCAATCTGGGCTTCCTCAGACCAGGCAACTTTGCATGATCAACTGGTACCTCAGGGCTCCAAAGTTAAGTGTCCCTTGGATGAAAGCAGAACTGTCCTTAAGGGGCTGGGCGGTGGCTCTAAAGGTAAGGTGCCTGCCTTGCCTGCGCTAGCCTTGGACGGACCGCGGTTCGATCCCCCGGTGTCCCATATGGTCCCCCAAGCCAGGAGCAACTTCTGAGCACATAGCCAGGAGTAACCCCTGAGCGTTACTGGGTGTGGCCCAAAAACCAAAAAAAAAAAAAAAAAAAAAGAACTGTCCTTAAGCCCAAACCCTGGCACTGTTGTCTCCTCATCTCTCTAAGGGAGGTTTAGCTTCAAGGAAAGAGGACACAGACCAAACCCTCCTGCTGGTGGGCAGAGTGTGGAATGAATGCTCTGTGGGCCAGAGCACAGCTGGAAGGGGTGGCAGCAGAAGCTGGATTTGGGCCTCTGGAGGCAGGTCCGAGAGGGATTCCAGGCTCCCAAGAAAGAGAGCTGAAGGGGTTGGGGCTAGAGTGATACTACAGAGGGTAAGGTCTGTGCTTTGCATGTGGCCAACCCAGGTTCAATCCCAGCATAGAGTCATCCCAGCCCACCAGGAAAAATTCCTGAGTGCAAAGTCAGAAGTGACGTTAGAGCATCACCAGGTGTAGCCCCCCAAAAAAAACAAAAATAAATAGAATTGGGGTGATGAGAAGAAACTTCACAAAGGTATGTGTGTGAAGGGCCCATGAGGCAGCAGGAGTGAAGCTAGGAGGAAAACTCTGAAAACTACCAGGTCACTCAGCCTGGACACAGAACTGGGGCCACTGCACAGGATGCAAGACTCTGGGATCAAACCATCCATGCTCAGGAAAAGAGGTTGGGGGTGGTGGTTCTGGCTCAGGACAAAGGGAGCAGG
The DNA here is from genome assembly GCF_024139225.1 of Suncus etruscus. Classification (NCBI taxonomy): domain Eukaryota; kingdom Metazoa; phylum Chordata; class Mammalia; order Eulipotyphla; family Soricidae; genus Suncus; species Suncus etruscus. Next base: position 192,478,193 of record NC_064848.1, on the reverse strand, counting down.
GGGGGTCCCGTGTTCAGGAAACCTTAGTAGTAGGTCACATACCAGAGAGCTGGCGAGGGAGGCAGGAATCAAACCCCAAACCCCCAGTGCCTCCCCCAGAGAAACCTAGGAAGTGAAACCTGTTCAGGCCCTTTCTCACTCAGCTTTGAGGTTAACTGTGAGGGGTGGGGCATGGGGCTGAGGGCCCTGATAGGGGCCCTGGAACTCATGAAACTGACCTAAGGGTTAGGGATAGATATGGGCACCCAGACACACACACACCCATTCCACAGTGGTGGGGATTCCCATTTTGGGGGAAGGCATGAGCTCACAGGCCATTCAGGAGGCCAGGGATGGGGTGAGGTGAGAGAGTGGTCAGCATGGGGGGTGTGGCTGCCCCTCCAGGAAGGAGCCCAGTGACCTTCAGAAATCTCTTCTCTGAGGTGTTGTTTCCTCATCTATCAAAGGTCAGTCCGAATGATCTTTGAGGTTCTGTCCCCCACCCCATATCACTAGCTAGTGACCTAAAATTACACCCCATCCCCCTCTCTTCTCTGAACCCCCAACCAGAGGAGGGAGTATGGGGGAGGAAAACTGGAAGCAGGTATCCCTAACTGGAGGTCTTGGGTCCCAGGCATCCCTGGCTCTTGGGCTGTCCTCAGCTCAACCCACCACAGCCCACTTGCTGCACTCACAGACCGGATTGAGGGGAGTGTGATGGGATGAAGGGCTCTCACACCCCCAAGAGGGCACCTCCTGCAGAGAACTTCCTTTGCCATTAGCACCATGTCCGCATCCAATAGGGTGTCGGGGAGATGGAAATGCACCTGCCTGGGTTAAGGTTAAGGCAGCTGGGAAGGCTCCTCAGGGTAGACACAATGGTTACTGATGACTTGGGTGAACTGATGTTTCTAATTTTCCTTCCGGGTCTCACTGAAAACACCATAAGGGCAGGCCCAGACCTGGTTCCCTGCATCTGCACCATCTGGAACTGGGGTTCACTCGCTCTCAAAGGCAGGCTGGGAGGCAGGTAGAGAGTGAAGGGACACTATGTTCTTCGTCTGGTGGGGAGGTTTTGGTACTTGCCATACTCTGGTGGGAAACCCCCAGGCCATTTGGCATTTTGATCAATAAGACACTCACCAAGCCCAGACTCGTGCCAGGTGAAGGGACCCTATCTCACTTGCTCGGTCCTGGAATTGCATAAAGAATTTTGGGTTGCTGCAGACTAACCCAGGGCCTCTGCATGCTAAGCATCTGCTCCAGCTCTTGGAACCGTCTCCCTAGTCCCCAAATGGCCAGATTCTACAAAGAAAAACAATTATTTCAGGTATACAACAAATCATTTTTTACACATATGGTGTCCTGCCTTTCTTCTAGCATTCGGCCCTTTGCCAGCTTCCTGTCTGATCTTTATACCAACCCCGTGGAAGAGATCTCTGTGCTTCTAAGGAGAAGGGAACAGAGGCAAAACAACCTACCTGAGGTGGCACTATTGCAAAGTGGCCAAAACAAGTCTAGGTTCTGGGTGAGTAGGCCCTAGATCTGCTCAGTTCCATGCCCTCTGGTTTCTCAGCAAGTGCCTGTAATAGGCCCTGGAGACAAACCAGACAAAGTCATAGCTATGGACAAGAGCTTCGGCTGGTGGACAAGGGAGAAACAGGAGAGGAAGTTTGACAGAGCAGGTGGGGGCAAGGGGCATTGTGGGAGGCAGGTCAGGAGAGATCAACTCAGACTTCCACCACCAGCTCCTCCCCATCATGGCTGCTGTCTCTGAGCCTGCATCTACTCCAACAATGGGCACAAACAGAGGAGATAATTCAGAGGGCTCCATGCAAATATACCGGAGCCCACCATCTGATTCCTGGCACCACAGGGTTCACTAAGCACCACCAGGAGTGACCCTGAACACTGAGCTTGAAGGAAGCCCAGAGCATGGCTGGGAGTGGCCCACAAATAAAACCCAGCACCAAATGTGTAGGATTCAGAGCCATCGTCTCTTAGCTGAAGTCACAGGACCCCACATTCAGAACTTTCCAGTTTCGAAAGGAAACTCAGTGCATAAATTATACATTAGAGAGTGCCTGCAAGACGCTATCCTCTGGTGTTTGTACTTCCAGTATTTGGGACTCCTTGATGAGAGGGAAGCATCTCTAAAGCCTGAGGGGGCCTTACAGAGGATAACTCTGACCTCTGTCTTTCCTGCTGCAGACAGAGAGAAGACCGCAGGGAGGTGTCTCAGAGTTTCCAAATAGGAAAACCCAGAGGCCTGAGGCTTCAGGGGCCCCGGAACGAAAGGAGGCCCAGCCGGGCGGTCCCAGGCTGCCTAGGCTGTGAGTCACCATGGCAGGGCAGGGCAGGCGCTGGCAGGAATGTGTCTGGCCAATAGCCCTGCAGAGGACGGGTGGGGAGAACTTGGCTCCAGGTGCTGCTTCCAAAGACTAAGTAAGACCCTCCTGCTGGACTACCCGGTCTGTCTGCTGCACTGGGGTGTGAGGGGGCTAGAATGAAGGCCCCTTCTAGCACTCTGCTTTAACCAAGGGGTGGGAGCAGGTATTTCCCCTCTCCTCAAGGCTGCCAAGACCCTCCATAATGGGCCTCCATGGCTTCTACTTCTCTTTGCCTTTGATCTTTCTGCATTTTAATTCTTTCCAAGATGCAAGTGACTTGGTTAAGTGGGGGGTAGGGAAGATAGGAAATGGGGTTTCCACCTCTCTGCTCAGCCCATCTCCACCACCCTGGTTGGTTGGGGTCAGGACCGGAAAAGTCTGTTCCAAAGACTTACATGTCCCAACAGTTTTGCGAGGCAGCCTCAAAAAGCATCTGGTGCCCACCTGTTATGGAAGGTGCAGGAACAAGACCCACTACCAGAGTTTTGAGGACTCTGGCTGGAGCAGAAATTGCTCTGTGCAAGAAAGGGAAATCAATCCTTACCTTGGCACAGATGATCCATATCTGTCACCTTCCCTTGCTGAAAGAATTTCAAAAGAAGGTAAAAGGTAAACTAATAAGAGCTTTTAATGAAAGAGGTTTAGAGAAATGTGGAAGAGTGAGAGAGAGCATGCAAGAGAAAAAAAGAGAGAAAGAAAGAAAGAAAGAAAGAAAGAAAGAAAGAAAGAAAGAAAGAAAGAAAGAAAGAAAGAAAGAAAGAAAGAAAGAAAGAAAGAAAGAAAGAAAGAAAGAAAGAAAGAAAGAAAGAAAGAAAGAAAGAAAGAAAGAAAGAAAGAAAGAAAGAAAGAAAGAAAGAGAAAGAAGAAAGGAAGGAAATAAAAAGGGGAGGAAGGGAGGGAGGGAGAGAGAGAGAGAGAAAGAGAGAGAGAGAGAGAGAGAGAGAGAGAGAGGTTCAAGTAAGTACACTAGCTTGTCCAGACGGGAAAAGGCAGACAATGACTTTTGGGAAAGAGCTATAAACAATTTCTCATATTGTCTTGGAGTTCATTGTATACATAAAAATTAATATGGTGGCTGGAGCATTAGTACAGTAGATGCCTTGAACATGTCCAATCCAGGTTTGATCCCCAACACCCCATGCAGTCCCTATGCCTGTAGGACATAACCCTGAGCACAGAGCCAGGAATAAATGCTGAGCACTGCACACACACACACACACACACACACACACACACACACACACACACACACCACACACCACAGATTCATCTGAGTGTTGTCACAGAAAAAGCCTTTCACTCTCAATGATTCTTGCACATTATCACAGCCTTGATATTCTTCTGTGATGTATCCTTTTTGAGGAGCACAGCTCTATCTGGGCGCTAGCTTGATGCCTGCATCTGGGAGGTGCCTCTCTTTCTCCATCTCCCAAGAGCCCTTGGATTTGGGCTACTTCAGGGCTCAGCCAATACTTTTAAGTTTCAATATTTCAGGGGCCGTAGAGATAGCAGGAGGTAGGGTATTTGCCTTGCATACAGGTGGATGGTGGTTTGAATCCCGGCATCCCATATGGTCCCCCGAGCCTGCCAGGAGCGATTTCTAAGCGTAGAGCCAGGAGGAACCCCTGAGCGCTGCCAGGTGTGACCCAAAAACCACCAAAGTTTCATTATTTCCCAAAACTTCTTTATCAGAGTGCCCCCACCCCATCTGCCTTTCTGCAGTATTCATATGCTTCATGCAAGTAAAGCTAGAAACTTCAAGCTATTGCCCTTCCTGCTTTATGTCTCTTATTCACAATACTTAACACAATAATCAACAGATCCCTTAAGCAAAGGGATCTGTGGAAGGAACAATGGGTGTGATAAAACCTGGTCTGAACATGCACTGGGATTTTTTTCCTTCCTTCCTTTTTTTTGTTTGTTTTGTTTTCTGAGGGGAGGCTACACAAGGAAATGCTCAGTGTTTATTCCTGGCTCTTCACTGAAGAACCACTCCAGGCAGATACCAAAAAACCATATGGGATGCTAAGGTTGGAACCTAGGTTAGACATATGCAAGGTAAGTGCCCTACCTACTGTACTATTGCTCCAGCACTTCTTCCCCTCTTCTTCTTTCTTTCTTTCTTTCTTTCTTTCTTTCTTTCTTTCTTTCTTTCTTTCTTTCTTTCTTTCTTTCTTTCTTTCTTTCTTTCTTTCTTTCTTTCTTTCTTTCTTTCTTTCTTTCTTTCTTCCTTCCTTCCTTCCTTCCTTCCTTCCTTCCTTCCTTCCTTCCTTTCTTTCTTTCTTTCTTTCTTTCTTTCTTTCTTTCTTTCTTTCTTTCTTTCTTTCTTTCTTTCTTTCTTTCTTTCTTTCTTTCTTTCTTTTTCTTCTTTCCTTCCTTTCTTCCTTTCTTTTCTTTCCTTCCTTCCTTCCTTCTTTCTTTCTTTCTTTTCTTCCTTCCTTCCTTCTTTCTTCCTTCCTTTCTTTCCTTTCTTGCTTTTCTTTTCTTCCTTCATTCTTTCTCTTTCTTTCTTTCCTTTTTTATTCCTTCCTTCCTTCCTTCCTTTCTTCCTTCCTTCCTTCCTTCCTTCCTTCCTTCCTTCCTTCCTTCCTTCCTTCCTTCCTTCCTTCCTTCCTTTCTTTCTTTCTTTATTTCTTTCTTTCTCTCTCTCTTTCTTCTTTTCTTTCTCTTCCTTCTTTCCTTCTTTCCTGGAAATCTAGGAGTTTTACCCAGCTCACTGTTTAGGGAGGGAGCTCAAAGCTCCTGCAGATCCAGTCCTTGGATCCATAGTCTTAGCCCCATATTATGAACATTCTGTGTCCTTCAGAAAGATGGCAGCCTGGCACAGATGGCCTACATTGGAGGAGCTTTTACACCATGAAGCTAAGGAAGAGAAGTCAGTGCTCAGTGGTTCCACCACTGAATGGTGCTTGAGAGGCTCATGTTAGGGTGAGAAAATAGGGAGCATTTGCCATGACTGGTAGCATGAGTTTGTGCTCTGTGAGGACAGAATTTCAGTTAGAGGCAATGATAAAGAGAAAGCACCAGGAGCCTGGCACGGTACAGCCATCAATGCATGTGTTTTCTGTTGTCAAATTAGGTGACCTTGACTTATATGTGCTTGCTCAGGGGACTATATGGGATGCCAAGGATTGAACCCAAGTCAACTGCATGCAAGTCAAGCACCCTACCTGCTATGCTATTGCTCTGGCCCATATATATGAATCACACCCAATGGTGTTTAGGGATTACTCCTGGCTCTGTACTCAGAATAGATCCTGGTAGGCTCAAAAGACCATACGGGGGGGGCCAGAGAGGTGGCGCTAGAGCTAAGGTGTCTGCCTTGCAAGTACTAGCCAAGGAAGGACCGTGGTTTGATCCCCCAGTGTCCCATATGGTCCCCCCAAGCCAGGGGCAATTTCTGAGCACTTAGCCAGGAGTAGCCCCTGAGCATCAAATAGGTGTGGCCAAAACAAACAAACAAACAAACAAACAAACAAAGACCATATGGGATGCCAGGAATTGAACCAGGGTCCATCCCGGGTCAGCCACATGCAAGACAAACACCCTACCACTGTGCTGTTGCTCTGGCCCCTATTGTTTTTTTTATATTTTAAACCATGCCTTACAAAGCTGTCATTGATATTGTTTTATACATAAAACGTCCAGAGTCCAGTCTTTACTTCCCTCCACCATTACCCTTGTGCACCTTTCCATGCCCCCTTGGGCTAAGTTTTCTGCTGATGACCAGTTCTCCATTTCTGTTGCTGTTTCTGTTGGGTATCTCTTATTCCTCTATTATGTTTCTTTTTGAGACATATGAGAGAGATTGTTCTGTGCCTTTCCCACTCCTTCTGGTTACTTCATTTAGTATGGTACTTTACAGATCCATCCACATTGTAGCAAATTGCATGATTTCAAATTTTCCTACAGCTAATTAATATTACATTATATACCTGGACTGTAATTTTTTTATTCAGTTGCTAGTTTTTGGACACTTGGGTTGTCTCCAGATTTGGCTATTGTTAATGGTGCTGCATATGTGTACATTTTATGTGTATTATACCACAGTCAAGCAGAGAAAAAAATCTAAAGGTACAAAAGTCTGTCTCCTTCTCCTAGCCAATAATCATTGAGTTCCTTGACCCAAAACACTTGACATCATTTCATAATTTGGGGTGGAACTGACTCTCCTGAGTACTACTAGGTGTGAGCCAAAAACCAAAAAGACAAACAATAAAAATCAATCTTGGAGCATGTGTGGGTCAGTGCATATGGTCCCCATATGCATATGAAGCCTGCATCATCCCTCTTGAAATATGAACTTTCAGATGTTCACACTGGTTTCTGTACTGGGGCACAATCAACCTTTGGTGAAACCTATATTATATATATATATATATATCTTGAGTGTGTTATTCTCTGTCTCTCATATTTTCTGTCTGTCTATCTGTCTCTGTGTGTGTGTGTGTGTGTCTTTCTCTTCTCTTCCTCAAAATTTCCAAATAAAACCTTCTTTTTTACTTCCAAAAAAACATGGAGACCTTTCTATACCTATGCTTGAAGATTTAAAAAAAAATAATTCTCGGGCCCAGAGAGATAGCACAGTGGCGTTTGCCTTGCAAGCAGCCGATCCAGGACCAAAGGTGGTTGGTTCGAATCCCGTTGTCCCATATGGTCCCCAGTGCCTGCCAGGAGCTATTTCTGAGCAGACAGCCAGGAGTAACCCCTAATCACCACCGAGTGTGACCCAAAAACAAAAACAAAAAAATAATCTCATAGAGGGCCAGAGCAATAGTATAGTAGGTGGTGTGCTTCTCTTGCATGCAACTGACCTGGGTTCTACCCCCCCCCCCCAGGACCCCATACGGTCCTCAAGCTGCACTAGGAGTAATCCCTGAGCACAGTGACAAAAATAAGCCCTGAGAACAATCAGGTGTGGCCCAAATCACCCCCCCAAAAAAGAAAAAATGGTATAAAATGCATCAAATATAAGTGTACTGTGTTTTCAGCTTTTGACTATTTTCATTATTTTAAAAGTTTTTTGTCTTTTTTTTTTTACAGCTGAACACTCATGTCCTTCCTCTGTCCCCTTCAGCCTCAGGTCTGCTTCCCTCTTTTGTGTGTTGGCTTCTCTAAGCATGCACTAGAATAGGGTCCCTCAGTGTTGGATTAATTAGATGCCACCCTACTTGATGTACACCTTGTTACTCATTGATTGGAAACACTTTTGAATGTAGCATCTTGCATTGGTGTGTAGAACACTCATTCTCCATCCCAGGGTGTGGCCTGATACAAATCCCTGGTCTCAGAAAAATGCTTTATTGAGTTTCCGGCTTTCCTCCACTGAGCTATCTGCTTCTTAGGACTGGAAGGCTTTTGTGTTGAAATTCCTGAATCCATTTTACCCATTTCAGTGTGTGTGGATTATTTTCTGCATTGGCTTTTGCTTCCAGACTCATGTCTCTCCAGTGTCCTGGTCTTGGAGCCTGAGACTATCATCACAGTTGGTGCTCGAGACAGGGACTCAGCTGATATCAGATGAGATATTGATTCCATGGTTTCTTAAGTGGATTTTACCAGCCTGGGTTTTTAAACTTGAATCTATTTGGTTCAAAGTAATGACAATGGTTTGGTTTTTTGATCCTGAAATAATAATGCTGCTGACTCAAAAAAAAGGGGGGGGGGGAAATGCATACTACCTCTCAGTGAGCCCCTGCCATGAGCCTTATCTGATTTTTCAGGAGAAATTTCCTTCCAGTATTCTGCTGGAAAAGTTTAAAAAGCCTCTTTAAGAGGATGTTTTTCATGATATCCTCTATTATTCACTCCTTCACTATATCTGACGTCCCCTTTTTTTCCATGTTGACAGGTCGTCATCAGGAAAAGGCACTATCACTGGACCTTCACTAACCACAACAGTACATACGAATTACAAATCTGCTCAACAAGTGGAACTTGCTACTTTAAACTACTTACTAGCACGTTTCAGAGCCATACAACAGTAATAGCAATTCAACTTATGTGGTAGTATTGTTTTCAGGCATAATAACCTCCTCTTTAAATGTTCATAACAAAGTTGTTCAAGATTTGCTGCAACAATTACAAGCACTTCTACTAAAACACTCTGAGCCAATTTTTTTCTGGTTTGTTTGTTTGGGTTTTTTTGGGGGGTGGAGGGAGTCACACCTGGCAGCAGTCAGGGGTTACTCCTGGATCTAAGCTCAGAAATTGTTCCTGGCAGACTCGGGGGACCATATGTATGGGATGCCAGGATTCAAACCACTATCCTTCTGCATGCAAGACAAATGCCCTACCTCCATGCTATCTCTCTGGCCCTTTTTGAGACAATTTTTATCACTTATATAAGAACCCACTCTGGCCTCTCAGGGCTGATGGCTCAAGAGAATGAAACTGCTGATCATCTGGCCATGCCAATATTTAAGTCGCCTGCAAAAAATATGCAGCATTACATACAAATGTCTGCCATTTGCATGTGAACTATCATATTCCATGAAGGCAAGCCAGACAAATATCCAATGCATGTACCATTTGCATGTCCTTGAATAAAAGAACATATGTAACCAAGCAAACCCCCAATGGTTCAGACTAATGAATATATATTACACATGTTGACAAATAGATATTACATGTGTTGACTTCTTTCTAAAGAAACTCTATCTCTATGTAGTGGTGGATACATATTCTCATTTTGTATGAGGAGTACCAATGACTTTGAATGAGCTAAAGTTATTTACACATTCATGCTACAGTGCTTTTTAGTTATGGGTGTTCCCCAACCCATAAGGATGGACAATTGTCCTGCCTACATCAGTAAATCTTTTCAATCATTTTGCAATGAATGGCAAATTAAACATATCTCTGAAATCCCCTATGATCCACAGGAATAAGCCATAGTTTCAAAAGCTCACAGAACCCTTAAAATTCAATTATTAAAATATAGGAAAAGGCAGGCATATCACCCCCGGACATTTTATCCTTAATATTATTTTCACTAAACTTCTTAAGTTTACCCCCAAGAAGAGCTCTATACCACTACAGAAAGACACTTTAAAGATGTTCAGGTACAAAAACCTGTTTGTATAAAAATGGATAATGAATGGATTGCTGGTCATCTCTTCATTCAAGGAAAAGAATATGCTTATGTTTCTATAGATGGCAACCCTGACAAGTAACTCTGGGTTCCACTATGCCTTGTCAAAAGCAGGTTTCTCACAAATGAAAAAAAAATTACAAATGTTTCTCACAAATGAAACCAAGTGCATGATAAGACTGCAAACCTCCCCTCAGAACCAAAGCATATTACTCAAAATGACAAGAGCAGGAAACAAACTGTGATATCAACAGGTAACCAGGACAATAAGCTGACACCACATATTGAGGTAGAGACTCTAGAGAGTGAAAATGACCAGTTCCAGAATATTGATTCTGGAGATGAAGGAATTGGTCTTGCTCTCACCAGATTTTATAATTTAGGAAACATTTTTTTACATGAACTCTACATTACTACGATGCCTGTATAATATTCCAAGTTTGACTGATTACTTTTACCAGAGCATTAACAAGTCAATTCCACTGGGACATAAAGACAAAGTGGCAAAAGAATTTGATAAGATGATAAAAAGCCTTGTGGGTAGGACAACACAGATATATCAACCCCAAAGACTTTAAGATTACCATTGAAAAAATAAAATGATTAGGGCCCAGAGAGATAGCACAGCGGTGCTTGCCTTACAAGCAGCCGATCCAGAACCTAAGGTGGTTGGTTCGAATCCCGGTGCCCCGTATGGTGCCCCGTGCCTGCCAGGAGCTATTTCTGAGCAGACAGCCAGGAGGAACCCCTGAGCACCGCTGGGTGTGGCCCAAAAACAAAAAATAAATAAATAAATAAATAAATATAAATAAATATAAATAAATAAATAAAATGATTAGTTTGCAGGAGACAGGCAACAGGATATACATGAACTACATTTTTTTTTGTTTTGTTTTGGGGGCCACACCCAGTTGCGCTCAGGGGTTACTCCTGGCTCTGTGCTCAGAAATTACTCCTGGCAGGATGAATCTGGAAGATTTGGATGTCCACTACCCTGCTCATTATTATAATGTTTTAGTGTCTTAATTTCTACTCTATTATGTTTAAATAACCTTTTAATTTTTTGGGGGGGGGGTTTTGGGCCACACCCAGCGGTGCTCAGGGGTTACTCCTGGCTGTCTGCTCAGAAATAGCTCCTGGCAGGCACAGGGGACCATGTGGGACACCGGGATTTGAATCGATTGGTCCTGGATCGGCTGCTTGCAAGGCAAACACCGCTGTGCTATCTCTCTGGGCCCCTTTTAATGTTTTTGTTCACAGTGATCATTGGAGATATAGTTTGAATGCTCTTGTTTTACATTACAATGATATATTCCATTGGACTCCTAATACAGTGCTCATTATGATAATATCTTTTGTGTGTGTGGTTTTTGGGTCACACCCGGCAGTGCTCAGGGGTTATTCCTGGCTCCAAGCTCAGAAATTGCTCCTGGCAGGCACAGGGGACCATATGGGACACCGGGATTCGAACCGATGACCTCCTGCATGAAAGGCAAATGCCTTACCTCCATGCTATCTCTCCGGCCCCTATGATAATATCTTAACAAATAGCTTAAATTATTCATTTTCCATTTGATTATACTTGCTTGTTTGATCTAATGTCTCTCTCCACAGAGATCTTTCGATAAGACATCTGGATGCCATGGACTCTTGCGACAATGCTCAGTCACTGAGTATGTTTTTTTTTTCAATTTACTTTTAATTCTTGCCAGTTTTTTTACTATATAATATGCCATTGTTCTCAGTTTCAGGAAAGAAACCTGGATATTTGAAACGTGTGATATTATACTATGAGCTGCAGACTCTTTTTACATCATACATTCCATTACCATCTTACTTAGTATTCTAGACTTGAAAATTATGATTGTTTTGAAAATATTCTTTGCTCATTCTAGACCTTGAAGCCTTTTTTTCCTGGCAATTTTCCTCTGTCAATGTTGATTACTCCAAGAAACTGGAAATCTTTTACACCCAACATTTGAAGTGCATTGGTCATTTCCACTGGCTCAATTTTCTAAATACAACCTACATATTCAGCCTTTTGTCCGTCTATATGTGTGTGTGAGTGTGTGCCTGGTGTCCACCTCTATGTCTGCTTAATATTCATCTGTATTGTATGTAATGTCTGTTTATGTTGTATCTTAGCCCTTCTCACTGTTATGCCTAGCCCTTTCTTTTCTATTGTTCTCTTTCACCTCCAATTTATTATTTTTCCCTAGTTAACTCTCTTACTCTCAGTTCTAAATTCCTCATGAACCCCTTTACCACATGCTGCTGGTGAAAACATCCACTTCCAGCCCAGCTCCTGTCTCTGCAATGAGAAGAAGATGATGCCACCACTGCAGACCACCCACTGCATGGAACGTGGGGCTTGGGCAGCACCATTGAAGTGTGAACTGCTTATGGTCCTCTTTATTGGCTCATCTTCCATGGAGGTCTCCTGCTCTATATCATCAGTCTAACTGCTGATGCTGTTGGAGTCACTCAAGTCATTGGGCCAGAAGTCATCCTCAGAGAACAAGACAGGCACACCACTATTGCTAATGGGTTCTCAGTGGTCATTTTTGCCACTTCCCTTTACTATAGGCTATAGCTCACAACTGGTTTCAGCTTTTGAAAGATCCTTGGCTCTAGGGCATTTCTTTTTTCTTTCTTTTTACTTTTTTTATTTTTCTAAATTTTTTTATTTTTAATTATGAGAACAGAGATGCAAAGAAAGAGGACAAGGTAAAGTTACAGTGGAAGAATAATCATCCATAAACAGAATTCTCAGAAGTCCCTTGCTGATATCTTAACTTTGAACTTTCAGCCAAAGAACATTAAGAAAAATAAAACAGAACCCATGTACAATTACTTTGTCCCTCAAGTCCTCAGATTGTAACACATAATATTTCTTAGCAGCACAGAAAGCAATCAAGGCCTTAAAACTTATGTAACTCCGTAAACGTTGAAGGCAAAGTACATTTTTAACATTTCCATGCACATGCATATTAGTTTAAGTTAACCTCAAAAGTTTAAGTGGGTTGTTTTTCTTAAGGATTAGAGTCAAAGGAGCACAGTAAAAATGGTGTTAGAGGGGCCGGGCGGTGGCGCTGGAGGTAAGGTGCCTGCCTTGCCTGCGCTAGCCTAGGATGGACCGCGGTTCGATCCCCCGGCGTCCCATATGGTCCCCCAAGAAGCCAGGAGCAACTTCTGAGCGCATAGCCAGGAGTAACCCCTGAGCGTCACAGGGTGTGGCCCAAAAACCAAAAAAAAAAAAAAAAAAAAAAAAAATGGTGTTAGAGTGGCAATTATTGTTTGCATAGGCCCACCAAAATGTGAGGGACATGGATCGAGGGCATTTCTTTTTTTTTTTTTTTTTTTTTTTTGGTTTTTGGGCCACACCTGGCATTGCTCAGAGGTTACTCCTGGCTGTCTGCTCAGAAATAGCTCCTGGCAGGCACGGGGGACCATATGGGACACCGGGATTCGAACCAACCACCTTTGGTCCTGGATCGGCTGCTTGCAAGGCAAATGCCACTGTACTATCTCTCCGGGCCCTCGAGGGCATTTTTTGATCTATGATTGCTGCGAGTCATTTTTTTTCATACTCCACAAGACTACATTGCTGACGGAAGTTGTGAACCACAGTTTCTATCTTCCTCAGATAATTTCATAAGACTTATAAGGGATATGTATACCTCCTTTGTATACTTCTTTGGATTTTTGGGGGGGGTCACATCTGGCAGCAGCAGTGCTCAGGGATTAGTCCTGGCTCTACGCTCAGAAATCGCCCCTGGCAGGCTCGGGGGACCATATGGGACGCTGGGATTCAAACCGCTGTCCATCCTGGATCAGCTGCATGCAAGGCAAATGTACTACCGCTATGCTATCTCTCTGGCCCCTCCTGTATACTTCTTAAGTGTATTTCCTCAACATGTATATTCTTTTTTTTTTTTTTTTGGTTTTTGGTTTTTGGGCCACACCCGGTGGTGCTCAGTGGCTACTCCTGGCTGTCTGCTCAGAAATAGCTCCTGGCAGGCACGGGGGACCATATGGGACACCAGGATTCGAACCAACCACCTTTGTTCCTGGATAGGCTGTTTGCAAGGCAAATGCCGCTGTGCTATCTCTCCGGGCCCTACATGTATATTCTTTATGTAGTTACAGCTTTTCCCATTCTCTTTAGATTTACTAGTAGGAATTTCTTAGAAGATAGTATAAATAGTACCATTGGAATGCTTTTGATAGAACTAGGTTTTAGGGATTTTTTTGTTTGCTATTATCTTACCCTTAGGCCCCAAATAGTATCCTATGGCATGGGTGCATTAAAATCTGAAAATATTAGATACAAGAGGAGTTATTACCTATTAAGGATGAGAACTTGGTAATTTCTTGTTACAGAGCCCTTCCACCCTAAACATTTGCATAGTAACTTTTCTCTCTCTTTTTTATTTTTTTTATTTTTTGGCTTTTGGGTCACATCTGGCAGTGCTCAGAGGTTACTCCTGGCTCTATGCTCAGAAATTGCACCTGGCAGACTCAGGGGACCATATGGGATGCCAAGATTTGAACCACCGTCTTTCTGCATGCAAGGCAAATGCCCTACCTCCACGCTATCTCTCCGGCCCCAGGCTTTAGTCTCTTGGACATTGGCTGACCAAACCTGAATCTTGGGTGGGTCTCATCTTTGGGTCCAGCATAGTTTTCTGCGCCTATGCCAGGAATAGACCTTCTATCAGAATGGGCCCTGGATCTGCCTTGGCATATACTTGCCCTAGGGTGGGCTCACACCCTAACCTGACTACAGCTTGGATATCAGCAATGACTTGCTCTGAAGGCAGATTTCCCTGCCTCACCACATACCGGTGAGATGAAACCAGGAGATGCCTCAGGACTTCCTGACTTCAATTTAGCATATGTGCTAGCACCACTATCACTAATTACTGACATGTGACAGAAGAAACTGTGATTGAAGAGAACCCTTCTTTGGACCTTCAAGAAAGACTTTAAGGTTAGACAGATTAATGTAACTGGAGCCTGTAGTTGGTCTATGGCAGGATGCTTTGTGGTTAGGGACACCCTGTTTTTAGGCCAAAAGTTTTTGTTCTATTTTTCCAACTTTTTCTGCACCTATGCAAAATATTGCCAATCCCTTTATCTTTTAGTTAGAGGCATCTCTCCTTCCTTAGAACCTTGGGATGTGAATTACTTTGTTTTGTTTTGTTTTGTTTTGTTTTTTGGTTTTTGGGTCACACCCGGCGTTGCTCAGAGGTTACTCCTGGCTGTCTGCTCAGAAATAGCTCCTGGCAGGCACGGGGGACCATATGGGACACTGGGATTCGAACCAACCACCTTTGGTCCTGGATCGGCTGCTTGTCAAGGCAAACACCGCTGTGCTATCTCTCCGGGCCCGAATTACTTTGTTTTGCCTCCTATTTCTGCATTTTTCTATAAAAATAAATTAGGGGAAAATGTTGGATTAACAAGGGGTCACCCTACTCAGTATTGCCTTGTTACTCATTGGTTGGAAACACCTTTGAATGTAACACCTTGGACTGGTGTTTAGACCACTTGTTCTCCACCCCAGGATGTGTTCTGGTTCTTTCTAATAAAAATTCAGGGTCTCTCAGAAAAATGCTCTCTTGTGTTTCTGCTTTTCCTTTTCTGAGTTATCTGCTTCTTAGGAGAGGAAGGCTTGCAATGTTGGGATTCCTGAACCATTTTCACCTCTTTTAGTGTGGGTAAATTATTTCCTGTGTTGGCATTTACTTCCAGACCCATGTCTCTTCAATGTCCTGGTCTTGGAGCACACCTCAGTAGGTACCATTTGCGGTTCTGCTACTCTCACTGAGCATCATATTTCAGAAGTCCCCCATGTTTTTGAGCCACCTCAGAGTGGTTTTACACTGGGTTAACAATTTCTATGTTCAGCCATTCATGAGTTACTGGAGACTCATGAACTAGGCTATTGTGAATATTCACTTCAAGTTTTGATGATTTACTTCTCTCAAGTAGGTTCCTAGGAGGATGACTGTCTTACATTCAATTTCTGCTTTTAGGAAACTTTTTTGGAAACTGATAAAGGGGCCAGAGAGATAACATGGAGCTAGGGCATTTGCTTTGCATGCAGAAGAATGGAGCTTCGAATCCCAACATCCCACATGGTCCTCTGAGCCTGCCAGAGCATAGAACAGGAGTAACACCTGAGCACTGCCGGGTGTGACCGCACCCCAAAAAAATAAAACTGATAAAATGTCTTCTGAAGAGGCTACATCAGTTTCCACTTTTTTCCCTGTACCAGGTCTTGGGTCTCCGCACCCTTGAGTAGATTTGATCATGGTCATGTGCAAGGGTGTGAGGAGCCCACACATGGTTTTGATTTGCAGTTCCTGGATGGTGAGTGGAATCAAGCATTTTCATGACCTTATGAGTCATTCGTGAATCTTCTTTATTGTTGATTTTTTGGTTTGTTTTGGTTTGGGGGCCATACCCAGTTGTGATCAGGGCTTACCTCTGACTCTGGCTTACCCCTTATCCCTGACTCATGATCATTCTGGTGGGGCTCAGGAGAACAATAGAGTATGGAGGGTTGAACCTCAGTCAGCCACATGCAAGATAAGCACCTTACCCATTGCACTATCTCCTCAGCCCTCATGAGTCTTCTTTGACAAAATGTTCATTTCACAAAAACATGTGTTCAGTTTTTTTTAACTGAATTGTCATCTCCTTATTGAGTTCCAAGACATGGTGTGTTTTTTAAAAATATATATATATGTAATTTATTTTTTAAAACTTGGAGGGAGAGGGGCCGAAGCGATAGCATAGCAGTAGGGCATTTGCCTTGCATGAAACTGACCCAGAAAGGACCTCAGTTCAATCCCCAGTATCCCATATGGTCCCCCAAGTCAGGATTGATTTCTGAGCGCATAGCCAGGACTAACTCCTGAGCGTCACCTGGTGTGGCCAAAAAACAAAAAAAAAGGGGGTGGCGGAGAGATAGCATGGAGGTAGGGCATTTGCCTTTCATGTAGAAGGTCAGTGATTCAAATCCCAGCATCCCATATGGTCCCCTGAGTCTGCCAGGAGCGATTTCTGAGTGTAGAGCCAGGAGTAACCCCTGAATGCTGCAGGGTGTGACCCAAAAAACAAAAATAAACAAAACAAAACTTGGAGGGAGATTAGAGGGCTGGTGGTGCAGAGTGTCCTACTAAAGTGCCTAATAGTTCAGTGTTCATACCCAGTAATGCTGGGGGCCATCTAATCTTCCTAGAGGTTCTCAGGAACCAGGAATTGCACTCAGGGCCTATTGCATGCCAGATAGACACTCCAACCCTGTGACTATCAACCCACCCTTTTATCATTTTTTTTTTGCTTTCATTTGGGAGGGGCAATACCCAGTGATGCTCAGGACTTACTTCTAGTTCTGTGCTCAAAAATCATGCCTAGGGGCCGGAGAGATAGCATGGAGGTAAGGCGTTTGCCTTTCATGCAGGAGGTCATCGGTTCGAATCCCGGCGCCCCATATGGTCCCCTGTGCCTGCCAGGAGCAATTTCTGAGCCTGGAACCAGAAATAACCCCTGAGCACTGCCGGGTGTGACCCAAAAACCACAAAAAAAAAAAAAAAAAAAAAATCATGCCTAGCATGATTCAGGGGACCATTTGGGATGCCAGAGATTGAAACTGGATCAATCAATTGCAAGGAAAGGGTCCTACCAATGGTTCTCTCTCTAGCTCTCTTTCCCTTTCCCTCTCTCTTTTGTTTTCTATATCCATTTTTATTATTCAGCAGATTGTATGGGTGAGCTATAATTTGTTTCTACTGACATATCTATCAAATGTTTTTTATTATATTTACATCTATTTTCAAGGGCACATAATGTATTGACATAATATCTGTTCCTGACATAAACAAGATTTTCTAGAGCAGTTCAGAGCCATTCACCCTCTCTCCAGGGCTGGGGAAGTGGCTCAAGAGTTGAGAACATGCCTAGCATATGCAAGGCCCTGAGTTTGATCCTCACTACCAAATGAGACCCTGAGTATGGCCAGGTGTGAATCTTTTATTTATTTACTTATTTATTTAATTTTTTAATCTAGTGGCTAGAGAGATGGCTCAAAGGGCTGGAAAACAAGCTTTCCCTGCAGGAGGCTCAGGTTTAACTCCTGTGCCACTATGGGACCTGAATATGGTTCTCAAGAGTAACCCCAAACCTAGCACAGCTGAGTGTATCCAAAAGACCAAAATCAAAGCCAGATTCTATACAAAGAAGGATCTGTAGGCATCCAGAGCTTCCCAGGGCAGAGGAGAGGCCCTGATCAGATAGTATCAGTTCCTAGGAGCTCATCCTGACAGCCCCATCCTTGGCTCTGGAATCTTCCATAACTGCCTCACAAATGCAACCCCTGTCTTGCAGTCTGATCATTAAGGGCTTTCCCTCTCTGCTCCTCTCTGTGTTGGCTTCCTGGTAGTTGCTTACAGTCTATCCAGAATATTCTTTGCCCATGCTCCAGATCCAGCAGCCAGCCTCCAGTTCCTCCCTCCAGGCCCAGATACATGGGCCCTCCTTCATGATCCTTCCCAAGCCCATTCACCGGAAATGACGTCTCTCTCCTCTGACCTTCCACCTTGCCCAGAACGCACTCCATTATCCTGAGTAGTGATGGCTCTCCATTGTGCACCTCCCTGCCGGTCATAACACCTCAAACTCCTTGGGAAACATGCCTGGCCCCATTTTCAGATGCTGATGGTATCCCAGGAGCCAGTAAGGGTCCCAGGCATAGCAGCCAGAGGGTCCCTTCAACCACTCATCCTCACTCCAACCACTACAGAGTTGGCTCAAGGGGGCTCTAAGGATCCCATCAGCTAGTGAGATCAAAGCTTTTCCGAAATGATCAGGAAGGAGATGATCCCATTTATTCCTATGGGTGAGCAGGATAGCATCCAGGGTAAAGAGTTGCTGGAAGAAAGGAGTCAAATCAGAGAATGATTTTATTTATGGTAGAAAGACCTGGATCCAGACTGGCCTGATGGTGGGATCTTTTCAGAAGTAAGGACAACATATCCCCTTTCTGAGATGGATTAACTCGAAGAATAGATGTAAGATTGGCTTAGGGAACTACTGAAGGACACAGAGAATTTGGGCTTTACAATTAGTCAATCTAAAGTGGAGGTATTCATTTCAGAGCACTCACACCTTTCACAAAGTACCATTTCAAAAAATAATACTTGATTCTGAATTACTTTCAGAAGGAAGGGAGAAGTTCAGTCTTTTCTCTCTCAAGAACTTTTTTTGTTTTGTTTTATTTTGTTTTGTTTTTGGGTCACACCTGGCAGAACTCAGGGGTTACTCCTGGCTCTATGCTCAGAAATTGCTCCTGGCAGGCTCAGGGGACAATATGGGATGCTGGGATTCGAACCACTGACCTTCTGCATGCAAGGCAAATGCTTTACCTCCATGCAATCTCTCCGGCCCCACAAGATCCTTTTTCTTGTCATTACAAATCCCCAATTCCTGGGTGGTGTTTGCACCCCAACTCCTATTTGAGACTGTGGATGAGAGGACCTGGAAGGCAGGTAGGGCTGCAGCCTCCTGTCTCCTGCTCCTGTCTTTACCAAGCACAGACCAGACCTTCCAGACACTTGAAGGTGACAGGGAATATTTGCTCAGTGGACATTCACATTGTCCTGAGCTGGGGTCAGCCCAGGATCCTAAGACATGCCCTCCTCCCTAGGCCTAGCCCTGCTTCCTGCTGCCAAACCCAGCCAGCAGGGCCAGAGCCAGAAGGCGGGGAATTGCACAGGGTTGCTCGAATTCTATATTAGAGAGAAGACAATGTGAGACTGCAGTGGCTTCCAGACCTTTGACCAGCTTCTGGAGCAAGGCCAGGGGCATCTGGAAGCCACGTGCCTGCGAGCAGAGCCGGGTGGAGCGGGTGGAGACAGACAGGCTGTACTAGAGGCGAACAACTTTGGAAACCAGCCACAGAGATGCTGGCTCAAGTGGGGTGGGCTGGGAGGGTATTGTCATGGATGCAGATGTTCGGTTCATGTCCTCAAGCAGTCAAAATTGAAAGCAAGGGACCATAGAGCTAGTGGCCAAATTCAGTCAAAACTATTTAGGGCTAAAGTGATGTGACTCATTGACAAGAACTGGGTGCTGAAAGGAGGTAAAGTGATAAGCATGATACCCCTTCAGTAATCATATTGCAAATTACAGTGTCTAAAAGGAAAAATTTATGAGAAAGAATAAAAGAGGGAGAAGAAGGAAGAGGAGGAGGAAGAGGAGAAGGAAGAGGAGGAGGAGGAAAAGGAGGAAGAGGAGAAAAAAGAAGAGAAGAAGAGGAGGAGGAGGAAGAGGAGGAGAAGGAGGAGGAGAAGGAAGAGGAGGAGGAGGAGGAGGAGAAGAAGAAGAAGAAGAAGAAGAAGAAGAAGAAGAAGAAGAAGAAGAAGAAGAAGAAGAAGAAGAAGAAGAAGAAGAAGAAGAAGAAGAAGAAGAGGAGGAGGAGGAGGAGGAGGAAGAGAAGGAGGTCTAAAGCAGTGGGGAGGGGGCAGGAGAGAAACTGGGGATATGGTTAGGAGGAAATGTGCACTGATGAAGGGATGGGTGTTGGACACTGTACAACTGAAACTTAATCGTGAACAAGTCTGTAACTATTTTAAAAAAAAGTACCAGTACACTGTTCTCAAAATAAAAAGAAAACTTTATTTAGGGAAATGGAAAGGAATTGAGAGGAAGGCTGGAAAGCTCCCTGATCATAGGAGGGTCTCTGAGAGCAGAGTTCCAGTTAAGGGAGGGGATCATTTCTTTATTATGCTTCGAGACGATGGGGTATTGACACAGGGGAGAGGCTGCCGAGAGAATGATCTCCTGGTGCCTGTATCCAGCAGGGCCTGGGTCACCCAGGTTTTCAGAGACCAACTGGTCCTTCCTGGTGACCTTCCATATAGGTGAGTCCTTTATTTAAGGCCACATCCCTAAGTCTGCCCTCTGGTTCCCCGCATTCCTGTCAGGAGAAGGAACATGCACAAGAAACCAAGCCTGGATCCCCTGCAGCCTGGGGATGCCAAAGCCTTCCCTGTCATTCCTGCCCCCTTACCTTAGAGCAGTTCACTGATTTAGACAATAGCACAGTGGCTTCTGGGTGAGACAGTGACCCAATGGCCTGCTCTAGTAGATTGGTCTGAAAGGGCACATACAGCGTCTGATGAAAGACCTTCTGGATCTTGGGGCCTGGAGCAGTGGTGCAAGCCATAAGGTATCTGCCTTGCACACACTAGCCTAGGACAGACTGCGGTTCGATCCCCCAGCGTCCCATATGGTCTTCTTTTTCCACAAAGTTGCTGCAGATCAGGTGGCAGTGCAGGCTACTATCTCTCATGTGATCCCTCAGGGGCACAGGGGACTCCTTCCCTTTAAGGACTCCACCAGTTTAAGCCAAAGGACCAGGCACCAGAGCTGGGAGGCTTTGGTCAGAAATTATAAGTCTTTTTTTGGGGGGGGACAACAGCAAGGAGGGTGTTTTCTTTGAAGCTGAACCAAACTCAATCCACAGCATCCCATATGAACCCCTGAGCCCACCAGGAATGTAGGTAATACTTCACAACATTTCCTCAAGCAGGAGATGAAGATGGAGAAGAGTAAGCAGTGGCCTCTTGCACAGACAGGATGCAGGAGCTTGGAGACTGGGAGGAAGAAAGAGAACCGGGCTATGGGCTGTGATATTTGAAGCAGAGGAAGCCCAGATGACCCTGCCTCCACCTCCTCGCTGCAGATTTTAGGAAGATTGAGGTGGGGGTTGTTGAGGATTCCAGGGGATGCAGCTCAGATCTCAGTGGAGGGGGCACTAGGGATCTTTCCCTGCTCACTCCTCCTTGCCCACCCTTCTCTGGAGAATGCTTAGAGGACCAGAATGTTCTGAGCACTTCCCCTGGGCTGCCAGATTCTTACTTGCTCACATACACAGCCAGTTAGGTCACTGCCATCTCCCCACTTCTGCCATCTCCCTTCAGAGGGGCTAACTTTTCTTTCTTTTTTCTTTTTTTTTGGGGGGGTGGAGGGCAGGAGAACCCATATCTCAAAGTGCTCAGAACTTATTCCTGGCTCTGCACTCAAGGATCATTCCTAGCAGAGAAATTGGAAGACTCTATCTGGGGATCAAACCTGAGTCAGCTCTGAGCAAAGCAAGCAACATATCTACTAGGCTATGACTCTGGCCCTAAACTGGCTTTTCTGTCATTGTTCTGGCGGGCAGCTCTGTTGCCAAGAAGAGAAAGGAGATTTGGAAAAAGTTTCCATTTATAAATTCATACCCTATCCCTCTCTTCCCCCAGCCAGGAACCATTTTGGAATAAATTTCAAGAAAGATGTGTGAGACCTCTTGGCTGAAGCTACAAAATATGTGTGAGACATTCACAGACCTACAGGAAGGCAGAAACAGTGTGGGAACT
Source organism: Suncus etruscus (assembly GCF_024139225.1). Lineage (NCBI taxonomy): Eukaryota > Metazoa > Chordata > Mammalia > Eulipotyphla > Soricidae > Suncus > Suncus etruscus. Next base: position 192,456,300 of record NC_064848.1, on the reverse strand, counting down.
TCACAGCTACCAGCTACAGTTACAAGCTCCAAGAGGGTAGTGAAGCCTGAGGGGAATTCATGGTATCTGGAGGCTCACAGGGTGCCAAGACTTGCCTCAAACTGACCCATCACTTCTCTTTTTAGATGCAACGCAATTTTTTAAGATGTAACTCAATTTTTTTACATGAAATTTAGTTCTTTTTTTAGATGCAACTCAATTTTTTTCATGAAGGCCACTTATTAACAGAATATAATTATAGAAGTCCTATTCACAGAGATTACCACGATGACCCCCATTTCTGCAAGTGCTGTCAGAGGGGATAGGAGTGACATCCTCAATTCACCCAATCTTCATTCCTGAGGGTGCAAGAGCTCTAAGGGCTGACTGTGTCCCAGGTCCAGGAGGCTTGGTCCAATTTCCTCCTGGAGTTGGAAGCAGAGAGCAGTGATGTTTTGCTTCGGGAACTGCTAGACCACATCCTGAGCAGCAAATAGAAAGGACATGTCTGTCCACCTTCACCTTCATCCCACCAGTCACACGGAGATGGTTTCCTTGCCAGAAAGATTGGTCCTATGGACAAAAGTTCCATTAAAGGAAGCAAAGATGTGGCGGATACCAAATACGTTTTTAGCCATCTGAGATCCAAGGCTGATCATCTTCTTTCCTTTACCTTTGCAAGGTGCCATTATACAGCTACACAGAGCCAGAGTAGCAACTGCCGGGAGAAGAAACAAACAAACGAGATGGGTTTTGTGAACTGTGAGACTCTGGAAGAAACTCAAGGGAACCTCTGAGATGTATAGATGATTCCACCACAACATGCAACTCAATTTTAATCCTCACCCCAGTATGGTAGATGATTTTGGAAAAACAGCCTATTGGTTCTAAAGGTTTTTGGGGGGTTTTTTGGGGGGGAGGTCACACAGGCAGTGCTCAGGGGTTACTCCTAGCTCTACACTCAGAAATCGCTCCTGGCAGGCTCAGGGACCAAATGGAATGCTGGGATTCGAACCACCGTCCTTCTGCATGCAAGGCAAATGTCCTGCCTCCATGCTATCTCTCCAGTCCCTGGTTCTAAAGTTTTATAGAGATGCAGAAAACCTGGATCAACCATCCAAAGCATCTTGAAAGAAAAACAGAATTGGTGTATTTACCCTGCCTGACTTGATGACTTCCAATAAGGAGGACAATAGTCAGACCCAGCAGCACACTAGGCTAGAGAGATGCTTAGCAGATTAAGTGCATGTTTTGCATGCTGAAGACTCAGGTTAAATCCAATCCCTAACACTTCAGGGTCTCCCCCCACCCCCAGTGCTGCCATTTGTAAGCCCTGAGCTCCAATTGTGCTTCCTGTGCACTAACCTGCCATGGACCAGCCTGAAGAAGATTGAACCTGAACCTGAAAAGGGTTGAAGCCATGGAGGATTCAAGTAGAACAAACATAAGAGAAAAAGCAAGGAGGCCAAGTAGCTAATGGCTTTGTGAACTGAGAGTCCCATGAACAAATCCTACAAGTTCTCTATTGATTAGAACGAGGAATCATTAGAAGAAGAACAACATTCTTTGGTTACTTGCCCAACTTTCTTAATCTATCTGAGCTAACGTATTACACATCCGAGGGCCTTAGCATATCGGGACAAACATCTTTATAATGTGCTTATCTCAAGGAATGCTTCCTTTGGGAGGAAGAGCAGAGATAGAGCAGTCACGGGAGCTCCCTCACTGGTGATCTATATCTTGAAAGTAAATCAGAAGAAGTGATAACAATTTTTTTGAAGAGATCATTAAAATGTATTTCTTTTCTTTTGCTGGGAGTCACACCTAGCAGTGCTCAGGGCTTACTCTTGACTCTGTGCTTAGGCATCATTCCTGGGAGGACTTGGGGGGGGTGGCATCTGGGGTGGTAGGAATTGAACCTGGTTTGGAAGCATGCAAGGCAAGTACTGTACCAGTTGAAATATACAACTTCAGCCCTCATACTTCATAATAATACAAATATGCTCATCAAAATATACTATTAAGAAAATAGGGGTTAGTAGTAGGGTTTTGGGTGCATGCAGAGTAGGTGACTGACTCTGGTTTGATCCCTGGCACTACATGACCCCTAGAACTACAGAGTCCAAGAAAAGAAGTATTTGTCCTGAGAATGCACCCCCACGGGTTCTTCCTGACTCCCTGAGCACCATCTGGAAGGCCCCAAAAGTGGAAGAATGAAAAAAAAAAACTACAAAAGAACAAAGAGAGAAAAAAGAAAAACATGAAGGAATAAAAAACAGGAGAAAGAACAAATAATTTAAATTTGGTAAAAAAAATTTGCATAGCATATATAAGGGACTCCATATAGACTATGAGACCCCTACAGATCAAAAATGCAAAGAACCCAAAATTTAAAATATAAAAAAGAGAGCCAGGGGCCAGAGTGATAGCACAGTGAGTAGGGCATTTGCCTTGCATGCAACCAACCCAGGTTCAATCTCCAGTATTCCATATGATCACCCTAGTCTACCAGGAGTAATTTCTTTTTTTTTTTTTTTTTGGTTTTTGGGCCACACCCGGTAACGCTCAGGGGTTACTCCTGGCTATGTGCTCAGAAGTTGCTCCTGGTTTGGGGGACCATATGGGACACCGGGGGATCGAACCGCGGTCCGTCCAAGGCTAGCACAGGCAAGGCAGGCACCTTACCTTTAGCGCCACCGCCCGGCCCCAGGAGTAATTTCTTAGCACAGAGTCAGTAGTAACCCTTGAACTTGGCCAGATGTGGTCCAAAAACAAAAATAAAAAAGAGAGCCAGAGAGCAAGCTTTGCATGTGGGAGCCCTGAGTTCTTGGTTCCCAAAGCCAGTGGGAATATCCCCTAAACATAGGGCCTGGAATAGTCCCCAAGCACCAACTGTATGCCCCCAATACCCCAAAAAATTTTTTTTGGTTTTTGGGTCACATTCAGTGATGCTCAGGGGTTACTTCTTATTCTCCACTCACAAATTACTTCAAGTGGTATTTGGGGGACCATATGGGAACCAGAAAATGGAACCCAGGTTGGCTGCATGCAAGGTCAGCTCCAGACCCCAACAATACATGTTTAAATCAATTAATTACAAGACTGGAGAGATAGTACAGCAGGAAAGGTACTTGGTTTGCTAGCAGCTGACCTGGGTTTGATCCCTGGCATCCCCTATGGTCCCCCATGCACGGCCAGGAGTAATTCCTGAGTAAAAAGCCAGGAATCACCCTGAGAACTACCAAAAAATTGTAAATGAATAAGAAAAGTTAGTTTAACTTAACTTATTAGATAACAGTTTTGAAGAAAAACTTTATGAAGGAAGACAGACAAGTGGCCAAGGTGGTATGGAAAAGTGCCTAGTATCATTAGTCATTAGGAAAATGTCAGATGAAATGAGACACCAGCAAACCAGCACCAGGGGAACTAAAATGAGAGACGAATGACATCAAACATTGGCTCAGATGTGGAGTGCTCAGAATTCTCATACATTATTGGTAGGACTATAAAATAGCATGACCATAATGTGGTTAAAGATCTGGCCGTTCCTTAAAACTAAATCTGCCTGTGACTCAGCAATTCCACTTCTGTCCAGGTGTTTGCCTGAAAGAAATGAAAACAGAAAGACACAGACAAGAAGGTTCATGTCACTTTATCCGGCCATTAAAACTTAGAAATAGCACCAATGACTACCAAAGAACAATAAATCATTCTCCAGGGTACATCATGAAAATGGACTGTTACTTAGTCATGAAAAGGAATAAACTACAAATTTATGTAACATCACAAATGAATCTTCCTGAATTCTACCTAAAGAATGAATTCTACTGAAAGACGCTAGTCACAAAACAGTACCTCTAATCGGATTGCTTTATAGAATATCTTAGAACTATCGAGACAAGTCTATACTGAAAAATCTAGAAGTTTCCCAGAGTGAAAGAAAATGTGGCCTGACTTTCTGGGATGGCAGTTATATTCTCTATCTTGTGGGGGGTTGAGTTATATAGGTACAGGCATTTGTCAGAATTCACCCAATGTGAGTGCTGAGTAATAGTACATAGAATAAGGCATTTGCTTTGCATGTGGCCAACCAAGGTTTAAACCCTGTATCCCTGGGCCCGGAGAGATAGCACAGTGGTTGTTTGCCTTGCAAGCAGCCGATCCAGGACCAAAGGTGGTTGGTTCGAATCCCGGTGTCCCATATGGTCCCCCGTGCCTGCCAGGAGCTATTTCTGAGCAGACAGCCAGGAGTAACCCCTGAGCACCGCCGGGTGTGGCCAAAAGCCAAAAACAAAAAAAAAAAAAAAAAAAAAAAAAAAAACCTGTACTCCTTCTGGTCCCCTGAGCACTGTAAGGAATAATTTCTGTGTTCAGAGACGGGAGCTCTGAACTCCTGAGCATGAGCAAATGAGGCCCAAAAACAAAACAAAAAAGAATTCATTCAATGTATAATTAAAATCTGTACATTTGGGCCCGGAGAGATAGCACAGCGGCGTTTGCCTTGCAAGCAGCCGACCCAGGACCAAAGGTGGTTGGTTCAAATCCCGGTGTCCCATATGGTCCCCCAGGCCTGCCAGGAGCTATTTCTGAGCAGACAGCCAGGAGTAACCCCTGAGCACCGCCGGGTGTGACCCCCCCAAAAAAAATCTGTACATTTTGTGTATTCAAAATTTACCTCTAAAAGATTTATTAATATTGAAGTCTATCATTACATTCTAAAGTGTCCTGGGGGTAAAATATACTGATGTCTGCAACTTTTTTGAAGTAGTTCCCCTAAATACAAAGATGAAAGAATAAATGCAGGGTAGGTGAATGGATGGATGGGTGGATGGATGTACAGAGATGTATACATATGTGGTTAAGTAACTAGAGCAAAATATAAACCACAGAATCAAGGTGGTGGTTTAAGAGTACTCATGTGTAATTTCTTCACATTTTTTGTTATGTCTGTAATTTCTCATAATACAATGATCCAGAAAAAAGTAAAAACAGGGGCCAGAGAGATAGCACTGTGGTAGGGCGTTTGCCTTGCCTGCAGCCAATCCAGGACAGATGGTGGTTTGAATCCCGGCATCCCATATGGTCCCCCTACCAGGAGCAATTTCTGAGCATAGAGCCAGGAATAACGTCTGAGAACTGGTGGGTATGACCCAAAAGCTAAACAACAAAAAGAAAAAGAAAAGAAAAAAGTAAAAACAGGGGTTGGAGAGATAGTACAGCAGGTAGGGTGTTTACTTTGCATGCAGATGACCCCAGTTTGATCCTCAGTGTCCCATATGGTCTCCTGAGCCAGGAATATTTCCTCAGTGCAGAGCTAGGAGTAATCCCTGAACATAACGAGGTATGCCCCCCTCAAAAAAAAAAGTCAAAACAGATACATCATCATCAGTTAGATCAGTGGTCGGCAACCTGCGGCTCGCGAGCCACATGTGGCTCTTTACACTTTTAATTTGACTCTTCTGTGTGCCGGGCGGCCGTTCCAGAAGTCAGGACTCTGCTTCTAGCCTCTGTCAGTGCGCACCCTGTGTGGCTCTCAAAATAATTTTCAATCGTGGTTTTGGCGAGCTTTGGCTCATCTTCCTGCCTCTGAGACTGAGACAATGCTCTCAGTTGAGCTTCATTCACCAGAAATGATGTTATTGTGGAGTAATGTAAATCTTATTGTAAATTCACAATCTCTTCCGAGCTCTCTCATCCCTTTCTTTAACCTTCCTCCAGCCTTTCTTTAGCTTTGTCCTGGTTCTCTGGGTCTCTACCAGACCTCTTCTGGAACTTTCCATTGACAAGGCCTATGGAAACCAAACTCATCTCTGATCCTAGCCTATCTCCTGCTCACCAGAAGTGGGTTTCCTCTCAGGTCCTTGCACCTGAGAGCCTGGAGCAGGAGGAAAAGAGTGTCCATTCCTCCCTCTTGCATCTTCCCTGTCATTCCTCTTACACACAAGTTCATTTTCTCAACATTCATTTTTATTGGCCACTCGTACCCTCCCCACTGGTCATCTTCCTCTGGACCAAGTACTAGTTGTCTGCCAAATGTAGCTCTAGGTTCAGAGACAGACAGATTTGTCTGCAGAGACAGAACTGAGCTCTCTCCTTTCATATGGAGCCCATTTCAAGCCTACTGCCTCTCAGCATTTGACTTCTCACCTCCAAGATTTGTCCTCCACGCTGGCTTTCTTTCTAGACCTTGTCCCACCCTCAATTTCAGAAAGATCCCTCCCCACCACACACACACACACACCTTCCCCCTTTCCTCCAGCTCTAACCCACCTTCTCTGCTGCACCCATGCTAGGGTATCTCCACTTCAGTTGCCCCTTTTCTACATGCCCCAGACCTTTACTCGTTCCCTTCATACCCAGTGCCCTGCATTTTTGCACCCCCTTCTGTTATACTGTTCCTTTGCACTCCATCTGGAGGGACACTTTAGCTGGTTCCACTTATGATCTCAACTCTGCACGTCTAGTAACGCCACGACACTCAGGGGCTTAATAAATGCTTGCACAAAGGAAGAAGAAAACATCCACTACAACAAGGAACCAGTAGTGGAGGTACCGGATCTTAGTTTCTCACATTTCCATCAGTTTGGGGTTCTCATTCAGAAGGGATCCTGTTCCTTGCTAAGACCCCAGACTCTGCACAAATCACTAATGTCACCCCTCTTGTCTTATAGAACTTCACTGCTGAGGAATTCAAACACCGCTAGTTTCTCTTTCAGACAATTTCACTCTTGTTTTTTTTTTTGTTTGTTTGTTTTTGTTTTTTTTTGTTTTTTTTTTTTTTGGTTTTTGGGCCACACCCGGTAACGCTCAGGGGTTACTCCTGGCTATGCGCTCAGAAGTCGCTCCTGGCTTGGGGGACCATATGGGACGCCGGGGGGATCGAACCGCGGTCCGTCTCCTAGGCTAGCGCAGGTAAGGCAGGCACCTTACCTCCAGCGCCACCGCCCGGCCCCACTCTTGTTTTTTTTTAACTCTACTTCATGATGAATTTTTTTTTCCCCACCAATGTTCCCAGAGTGCATCCTATGCCACCACCCCTGCCCCCAACCTGCCAGCATAACAGGCTCATTTTAAGTTGTAATCATTCAAGTTTGGTTTCATGATTTCACCATTGTTGACTTGGGCTTGGATATTTAGTACTGTCCTTTTCTAACACCACCAATGCACCTGAGACCATTTGGCCCCTGGTCTCCATAAGACAATTTCTCTTTACTTGCTCTATCATCTGCCTACTGTTCAAATTCCTCCTTCCATTTACTCCATGTGCACCCAACCTCAAGACCATTTATTTACCAAAAAAAAAAATTTTTTTTCTGAGGTTTTGGACCACCAACAGTGCTCAGGGCTTATTCCTGTCTCTAGGCTCAGGGATCACTCCTGGCAAGCTAGAGAGGCCATCTGGGGTGCCAGGATGGAACCTTTATCATGCATGTAAGTTGCATGTAAAGCAGGCACTTTCTCTTCAGTACTATTCTGAAGGCCTCTTTTTTGCTTTTTACATTTCTTTATTTTATTTTATTTTATTTTTTTGGTTTTGGGGCCACACCCGGTAACACTCAGGGGTTACTCCTGGCTATGTGCTCAGAAGTTGCTCCTGGCTTGGGGGACCATATGGGACACCGGGGGATCGAACCGCGGTCCGTCCAAGGCTTGCGCAGGCAAGGCAGGCACCTTACCTTTAGCGCCACCGCCCGGCCCCTATTTTTTTTTTTTTTTGTATTTTAAATATGCAGTAGGAACATTTATTTTAACACTTCTAAAAGATATTTCTCCATGCCTGATGATTTGATATAAAAATCAAACCCATCATACTTTCCCCATCTGTCTCTACATCCAGAGCAATCAGAAATTTATACAACATGAATATTTGCTTCTGAAACAAAAATTACAAATTAAATGATAACAAAAATACACAAATCAACTGGACCCTAAGTGACTTTCTAATGAATTATTTTCCCTTTCCCCCAATCACCTAGAGCTTCTTTCTTCAGTCTCATTCTGCTCCTTTTCCTTTCTTTGCTTGGCCATGAACTTCTCTGTATTTTGTTTATGATTTTGTTTATTTTGTTTATGTTTATTTTTTTTTTTATTTTTTGGTTTGGGGGCCATTCCTGCTCATGCTAAGGGCTTACTCTTGACTCTGCACCCAGAGATCACATCTAGTGGGCTTGGAAAACATTCAATCGGGATCAAACCTGAGCACCCACTGTCCTACTGCTCCAGCCCAAGGCTATTTCTTTACTCTACTTTATTCCCATTAGTTCTTTAGCCTGTCTTCACAGCCATCTCAACCCAGAACGTACTACTAGGATGGGACGTACATCTACTAGGATGGGAGATCATATGATGGAATATGAGAGAACAAACCTATTCCCAGTGATCCCCAGGAAGATACCTAATGGTATCAGTCCCCAATCTGTCCTGGCTGCCTGCCTCCTTCCCTTGATGTGTGACAGGATCAGTTCTGTTGTTCAAGCTGCTGAAGCTTGGGGTTTTTTTTCTCTTAGATCACTGAGTGAATTCTTATGGGTTTTATCTCTTCCACACAGCCCGAGGGCAATGCCTAGCTTGCTTTTTCAAGTGGTTTGGGGATGCCAGTTTTCAAAGATCTCTGCTGCTAGAAGCAAACTGACCTTAAAAATTCATCAGAATCAGCAGCATTGTAGCCATAGCCACAAAGGACCACTCTTGCACCCAACTAGGGTTGCCCCCAAGTCCCCCCCTCCTAGTTTGCTTGAATGTGGGATGGGCAAGAAAAGGCAGAAACACACGGAGTCAGGAAGGGGAAGTGAGAGCTTGGCGCGATGAGTCATGTTGAGTTTCGGTCTCTCCGGGCCTCGGTTTGCTGAACTTTCTCAGTTGGAGGGTGCAACTGGGACCTGCCTCTGGGTTTCTTTTCATTTGGGAGCAGCTTTATTGAAATAGGATTTGCATATCACTTAAAGGGCACGATTCAAAGGGCACCATGTAGTCAGAGCTGTTGCAACCCTCACCACAATTGATTTCTGAACATCTGTATCACCTCAGAAAGAAACCCATGCCTAAAAAAAAAAAAGAGAGAGAAGAAAAAAATATATATAACAAGAAAAGAAACCCTGTGCCCTTTCCAGTTCTCTGCTTCTCCATCCTCCCCACTCCTCTTCCTACCTTTGACTCCAAGCAACCATCTTCCTACTATCCACCTCTGGAATTACTTACCCTGGACAGTTCCTAAAACTGGGGTCATGGGGCTGTAGCAATGGTACAGCAGGTAGGGTATTTGCCTTGCATCCTGCTGGCCCAGGTTTGGGCCCCCAACATCCCATATGGTCTCTTGAGTACAGCAAGAGTGATTCCTGAGAGCAGAGCCAGGAGTAAACCCTTACCACCCTGGTGTGACCCAAAAACAAAACAAAGAAAAAAATTAACTGGGATCATACAATCTTCAGCCTTTCACTAACTTTTGGTTTATTTGGGAGGAAAGAGAGGATCTATACTCAATGGGCTTATTCCTGGTGCTACACTCAGGGATCAATCTTGCTTCATAGTTCATATGAAGGTTTGGTTTTGGGGAGGGGGAGTTGGGGGTACACTTGGCAGTTCTCAGAGTTTATTCTTAGTGCTGTGTTCAGAGCTAACTCCTGGTTATGTTCAGGTGACCATGTGTGATGACAGGGATCAAACCCAGATCGACTGTATGCAAATGCCCTAACCACTGTACTCTTTCTCTGGCCCCTTGGTTATAGTTTTCAGTAGTCTTTGATTTGAGTTTTTGAAGGGCCACATTGAATGATGTTTAGGGACTACTCCTGACTCCTGTGTTCAGGGTAGGGTGGACCTCACAAGTAGGTTTGCTCTCCTGCAGTGCTGGGGATAGAACTTGGACTCCCACCTGAAAAAATAGACTCAACCCATTGGACTCTCTCCCCAGCCTTGAATTCTGATTCTCTAACATGCATTTCCAAGACATTCAGAAATAAATGTCTTCTCACATCATTTTAACAGACACCATCAGATTGGCCCAAGTTGAACCAGCCAACAGCCACAGAGGATGATCTCAAAGGTGATGTTTCTGCCTAGAGGAGCTGAAGAATGTTGTGTGTGTCTGTGTTCACAGTGACTAGCTAAAGGTGACACTGGTATCCACTCTTTCTCAAAAGTTTGGTGTTTCAGAGAGCACATTTTTGGGAAGCACTCCTCCCCTTCTGGATTACTCAGGTGTTCCTCTGAACTATTATAGGGATTTTGTTCTCAGTACCTACAACTGTCTGTACATATGTTATTGTCTACCTGGAATCTGTTGGGATCTCAGTGAGGGTAAGTGAGACAAGTTTGGCATTGGTCTTCAGAGCAACATTACAGGAAATGCTAAAAAGTAAAACAACTCAGTGATCAAGAGAAACTATTATTTGGAAGCTGGTTGACCAGATAGCCCTTTGGCAGCAGATGGGTAAGGAAAAGAGGGTTTTTTTGGTTTGGTTTTTTGGTTTTATTTTGGCCCACACCTGGCAATGCTCAGGGCTTTCTCCTGGCTCTGCACTCAGAAATCACTCCTGGCAGGCTCAAAGGACCATATGGGATGCCGGAGATCAAACTCAGGTCTATACCAGTCAGCCACTTGCAAGGCCTTACTGCAGTGCTATCTCTTCAGCACTGAACTAAGAGGATTTAAACATCATTATGATGGACCAGAGAGATAGCACAGCAATAAGGCATTTGCCTTGCAAGCAGCCGATCCAGGACGGGCAGTGGTTCGAATCCCGGCCCCATATGGTCCACTGTGCCTGCCAGGAGCAATTTCTGAGCACAGAGCCAGGAGTAATCCCTGAGCACCACCGAGTGTGACCCACAAAACAAAAACAAAAACAAAAGATCATTATGAACAGGATGGAGAGTCATGTGAGGCACAGCCTGGCGTAGGTACAACGTGGGAGTCAAACCTATTGTCTGTGAACCCCTCATAGAAGGGGTGGGTTTTTCCTTATCTCTCAATGCCTAATCTAAGCAAAATTGTTCTGCTCTCTGCCAGAGAGAGTACAGAGACAATTCCAAGATTACTATCTTCCACCTCTTGTTTGAGCAACCCACCTGCTGCCAGGCAGTGGGAGACCCTGTCGGTGCTCATTTTGAGGAGATGGAACAGATTTCATCTAGAAAGTTCCCCAGGGCATCACAGCCATCCTCTTGATGGTGTCTCGATTTGGATGTGTTCCCAAATCTGAATTGGGGGGAAAGGAGGCTGGCTGCCAGAGAGTTTCTGGAAAAGGCCTGTTCTTTCCCAAATACCCTTCCTTTCTGTGTCCAACAGAATTGACCTCAAATGTGCAAGTCCTCACATTAAAAAAAAAAAAAAGTTGGGCTAAAGCCTGATTAGGCTGGCGCTGGATGCCTGTGATTTATGCAATCACCGGGACCCTGGAAATAGGAGGCCCTCAGCCCTGAAATTACCATAGAAACAAAAATTTAGAAACTAGGATAGCTCAGGGACAGCTTCCTGGGTCCCCTGTTCAGGCTTTTTTTCCTAGAACATTCCTTACTCCTCCTCCTGCGGCATATTAAAAGTGCTTGAGAAGTGCCTGTCTTTCCCTTGAAATTTCCTTTTTTTTTTTTTTTTTCTTTCTTTATTCTGAGAGTTCTAAAGACTCATCAATGAATGGTGCCACAAGGGAACAAAGTGAGGGCTCCCTTTAAATAAGTTGTGTGAGAAGAAGATCACTGTGACTCCCCAACGACCCTCCCAAGGGAGGGAAGCCCTTTCACTCTTGGGCAATTGCTAACTGTGCAGATAAGCCTCCTGCTGATTAGAGAAGATTCTGATTCGAGCAATAAAAAGCTGGGTTCCTCCCCCCTCACGACCTCTGCTTGTCAACACTCTCATCTATTGCTTGGAGTTGCTTCATAACTTCAAAAGACAGCGATGTCTTCTGGGAATTCAGCTTATAACAGCTCGATTGTGTGAAACAAATAGTCCTCCAGGCCTCAGAAAACTCAAGGTTTTTTGAGCATGAGCAGGATTTAGGGTCACCAAAGGGCTGTTCTTCCTAGGGATCATGGAATTGACTCTTCTGAAAGAAAATCAGTTTGATTTTTATTGTTTTGGTTTGGTTTTGAAGGGTGTTATTTGTGGGAGGTCCCATACTCGGTGATGCACTGGGCTTATTCCTGGCTTGTCTCAGGAATCATTCCTGATGGATTATAGCATGCCCAGGAATTGAACCTGGGTGAGCTGCATGCAGGGCAAATGCCCTACCCACTTCAATTGCTCTGAGCCCAGAAAACCACTTTGAAGGCATCATTCTATTAAGGGAAATTAGGAATGGAGGTTGTGTGGGGAGGGGTCATTTCCCTCTATTACAAGGTGACAAGCAGAAACTGGGGTCTCAGACGAGTCAGTTACCGTCCTCCCTCTCTCCTCTCATGCCTGCCTGCAGAGAGGGCCAAAAAAGGGGTCCTCCCAGGTGCAGATCTGGGAAAGATGAGCCATCTCATCAACCCACTTTTTTCTTTGAGTTTTTTAGTCATTATTGTGCCCTGAAAGGCTCTGTGAGATGACAAATAAATTTTAGGTAGCAGGATGAAAGAAAATGATGATAAAGTTTCAGAAACTCCAGAGACATCCCTGGAACCTCACAACCTTCTCAACCTGCCCAGCTCTACTGATCCAGAACCTCTGGGGGCTGAACCCAACATTGTGACTTTAAAATAAATATTTTTTGGTATTTGGGCCATGCCTAGGCTTACTTTTGGGCTTACTTCAGGGCTTACTCCTGGCTCTGAGCTTAGGGATCATTCTTGGCAATTTCAGGGAACTATATGAGGTGTCAGGTATCAAACCCAGGTTGGTTATATGCAAGGAAAGTTCCTTTACCTGTTGTACTATTACTTCACCTCTCCTATCTCCCCAAAAAAACTTTTAAATTCTAGTATAGGTAATAGGGTTCTTCTAACAGTGTTCAGTTGATGGAACTAAAGTCCAGACTGATGGCATAGATGTACACCGTGGGCCCAGAGAGATAGCACAGTGGCGTTTGCCTTGCAAGCAGCCGATCCAGAACCAAAGGTGGTTGGTTCAAATCCTGGTGTCCCATATGGTCCCCCGTGCCTGCCAGGAGTTATTTCTGAGCAGACAGCCAGGAGTAACCCCTGAGCACCACTGGGTGTGCCCCCCCCCCAAAAAAAAAGATGTACACCTGGCACCCATGTTCCCACCACCTGCAGTCCATCATTTCTTCCTTCCCAATACCTCCACTCTTCATGATTTGACAATTACAGTTTGGGGTTCACACTTTTTGTTCATTTGTTTATGTTTTGATTTGGGGTCCACACCCAGGGGTTAAACCTGGCTCTATGTTCAGGAATTACTCCCACAAGGGCTCAGTGGACCATGTGGGATACCAGGGATCAAAACCAAGTCGGCTTCATGCAAGATAGGTGCCCTACCCACTGTGCTATCACTCAGGCCCTAGGGCTCCCTAGCACCGCCCTCATGCCTGAGCCCCTCCTCCACCTATGCTTCTGTGTTATGTTCAGTCAATATATTGGTCTCCTCACGCCTTGCCCCAATCCCCGCCTGCCCTCTCAGAGCTATGTTCCAGTCTCTGTGGTCCATTAGCCATTGCTACTGTCCACAACCTTGGTTTCTTTCTCTTTATTCTGCAGAGGACTGACTGAGATCATCCTGTATTTGTCCTTTTATCTCTTACCCTCCCCCTGCAATTCCATCAAAGTAGGCTGGAGGATTGTTTTGTTGTTATTGTCTTTGTTTGTTTGTTTTGGGCCACCCGACAGTGCTCAGGGGTTACTCCTGGCTCTGTGCTCAGAAGTCTCTCCTGGCAGGCTCGGGGGACCATATGGTATGCCGGGATTCAAACTGGGGTCCGTCCTGTGTTGGCCATGGGCAAGGCAAACGCTTACCACTATGCTATCACTCCAGCCCAGGAGAATTGTTTTTTAACTATCCTTTTTGGCTCCTTGTATGACTGCATTTGGGACCTTTGACAGTAAAACCAAGGCTGGGCCAACTCTGGTTGTGGTGAAGACTAGCCGGTCCTTTCTGTAAATTTGTGGGATTTTGGCTTCTCACTTCATCTTTTGGGGTCTCTCTTTCCCTGTCTATAAAGTGAAGATAATTTTGGAACCTATAACATAGACCAAAATGGTTTTTATTGTTGTTACTATTGTTTTGTCTTCTTTAGGTCACACCTGGAGGCACTTAGGGGCTCCTCTGAGCTCAGAGCTCAGAGGTTGTTCCTGGCAGTGCTCTGGGAATCTCCAAGTGCCAAGGACCAAACCCCCAACCTCACAAATGCAAAGCCCTTGAAGCTGTCTTTCTCACTCTGCACAGGACTAAATATATTAATACTTGCACGGCCTCAACACAGTGACAGTCATATGGTAAATCCCCAGCTCTTACCGTGACACCATTACTTTGGAATTTAAATTGATAGCCTCTATAATGACATCATATATCTTTAATCTTAGAGATATATTTTCTTGCATTTTTTACTGACATATAGCATATAAATTTTAGGTACACAACATGATTCCGTCATGGGCATCGGCTATGAGAGGACCATCGCAGTAAGCACAGTTAGCATCTTCCACCATAGTTATAAAAATTATTTTCTTATCATAGGAACTTGGAAGTGTCTTTTTTTAGCAACTTTCAAATGAAATGCTATTCTTAGCTGTAGTCACTATAATTTTTTTAAAATAACTATCAATGGGTGCCTTTTGAGCCCTTTTGCTCATGTCTTTAGCTTTTTTCATCTTCATTTT